>NC_058133.1:490715144-490748569 GCF_016433145.1 Gracilinanus agilis | reverse complement strand
ATGGGGCTCTTGGTATAGAGAGCTAGGAAGCACCTGAACCAGGTTGATGGCTGAAGGGGCGGAGAGAAGGGATCCACATGGGAGAGAGGTTGTTAGAGCTAGAATCAACAAGCCTTGGAAGTTGATTGGATGGGGAAGATAAGGGAGAGGGAAGGGTCCAAGATGGCTTATCGGGGCAATCCTCCATCCTCTGGGTGATTAGAAGCATGTCTGGAATAGGGATGTTGTAAGGGGAAAAGAGTGAATTTTGGTTTGGATGTGTCCAAATTTTCATGCCGTGGGACTAGATGTTGGAGACATGTTGGAATTCAGTATCCCAGGGGAGACATTCTTCTGCCATTCGGTGCTCTAAGGCTTGTCTCAGCTCTGACATTCTATGTCCCAAGACCCCTCCCAGCTCTGCCATTCCCTGTTCCAAGACCCTTTTCAGCTCTGATCTTTCTTGCTTCTGTGAATGTGAGATAGAAGGAACAACTATAGGAATCATTCCCATTGGCTCCTTCCCTCTCCTTTTTCCTTCTCTCTCTCAGTTCTTCCTGCCTATCTTCCTAGGTTCATCCCTTCTCCCTTTGCCCGGCCCCACCTCCCTTACTTCTCCAATCAACAGACAAAGATTAAGCTCCATTATTAAGGGCAAGATGCTGGGAATACCGAGATGAAAAATGACGCAGTCTCTGCCCTCCAGGAGCTTAGAATCTTTCTCCCAGTGCCTCCCCTCCCCAGCGCCGATCAGCCCCATTGGAGGAGGGAGATGAGCTCTGGTCTCCTGGTTATGTGACTAGATTACCCCTTGAAGAGGTATTCCACTGAACTCTGGCATCATACCACTTCTTGGATTGTTTGTTTGTTTGGTTTGGGCCCAAAACTGTGATTTCATCAGTGGAGGGAATTCCCAGTCAGGAAATCCTTCCATGGAAATTATTTGGCAGCTCAGAGTTACAGGGAGAAAATAGCAGTCCCATTCTATTTAATTTATCTGGGCTTAAGATCCAGGCCAGTCAATGGTAGGGCCTTAGAACAGCTAATTCATCAGTCATTTACTCCCATTTTGCAGATGAGACACAAGGAGATTATGGGACTTACAATGGGAAGGGGATTTTAAAAGCCATTTCATTCAATCCCTTCATTTTATAGAAAAGGTAATAGCCCTCTAAAATGACTGTTCCAAGGTCATACAGTAGCATAGGAGACAGGATTTGAACTCATATTCTCTGATTGCAGAACTGATTCCCCAACACACATACTGTACCAGGCTACCTACTTCCCTTGGCACGGGAAGAAACCCCACTAGTTCCAGACTTCTGAGTCTCAAATGTCTTGATCTTCCATCTCTTCCAGTTCCAGAATAAACATTTGTTGTTGTTGTTCAGTCATATCAGACTCTTTTTGACTCCATTTGTGTTTTGTTTGTTTTTGGCAGAGATGCTAGAGTGGTTTGCCACTTCCTTTTCCAGCCTATTTGACAGGTGAGGAAACTGAGGCAAAGTCTAACTTAGTGACTTGCCCAGGCTCACATAGCTAGTAAGTGTCTGAAGCTGGATTTGAACTCAAGTAGATGAATCTTCCCGACTCCAGACCCAGCGCTCTACCCACTGAGCCACCTTGCTGCTCCTAGAATAAACTAGCTCTTGGTTAGTCTCAATCTGTTCTTCTTCCTTGAGCTCTGGGCTCCTCCTAAGATCTTAGCATCTTCCAACCTAGAGGTAGAGCCATCACTGGATACTCAAGATGACTCTGGCTGTGCCTGGGTTAAAGATAACAACTCTCATTTATGTAGCACTTCGAGATTTCAGAGCATTATTTCATTGCAACCTTATCACAGCTCTATGAGATGGGTGGTCCAGAGATCATTATCTCCATTCTATAAAGGAGGGACCTGAGGCTTACCGGGGGTCCCACAGACACTAAGGGTGTGGAGCAGGATTTGAACTCAGGTTTTTCTTAACTTGAAGTCCAGCATGATATCTACTGGACCACACTGCCTCTCATATATTCTGGAACCACAGATAATCAAAGCCTTATTCCCTTGACTCAATGGGTAAAGGATTCAAGAAGGATGGATTGGGAAATGAAGGTGATGCAAAACCAAAAGATGTCAATAACAACTTAAATTGGACAAAAACCAAAGTTTTGTTTATTTATTTATTTTTTATTAAAGGGGAGAGGAATCAATTCAGCAAAAGCATAAACACATTAGCTGTGTCTGAGAGTATAGAAAATAATCTCTTTTTCATGTTCTCATTTAAGAGAAGGAAAAACAGGGGACCTAGGACACTTCCTAACCGTGTGACCCTGGGCAAGTCACTTAACCTCCATTGTTTAGCCATTACTCTTGCCTTAGAACCAATCCACAGTATTGATTCTAATAGGCAGAAGGTAAAGGTTTAAAAAGAGGGAGAGCAGGAAGAACATTTGTCAACTCTCCAGGAGTTATGATTACCCATCATTCAACATCTTTTTTTTTTCTGCTTTCTATTTACATTGTCATAGCCATCATACGTGACCGTTCCTGCTTCCATCAGTTGGTATAATTCTTCTGATGCTTGCTTCTCTGAATCTCTTCTATTCCTCATTTCTTTTGGTACGGTTGTATCCTCTTAGACAGCACGTTGTGTTTAATCCTCCCCCAGGGATGGGCACTTTATTTCCAGTCACAAAAAGAGCAGCTATCAATATTTTGGTCATCGTGGTACCTTTCGGTCTTTGGGGTATATACCTCAAAGAGGGGCCTCTCAGCCCATCGGGATGGATATTTTTGTCCCTTTTTTTTCACATAATTCCAAGTAGCTTTGCAGAACAACTGGACCAATTCATGGCTCTATCCATGGTGCCTCAGTGTGCCTGTCTCAGTGTGCCTGTCTTTCCACAGCCCCACCATCACTGACTATTTCCAACTTTTGTCATCTTTGCCGACTTGCTGGGCATAAAGTGAAACTTCGAATTGTTTTGATTTGCATTCCTCCTATTATTATTTATTTGGCGTAATCTTTCACCTGGGTATCATTTGCAGTTTTCCTCTTAGGAACCATTTTGTTCATATCCTTTGACTAAATCTCTTATTCCTTGGAGAATGGACCTTAACCTTGTGCTTCTGCATTAATTTCCTATGTAATAATAATAGCTGACATTTATATAGCTCTTTAAGATGATCTCATTTGATTGTCATAGTAACTCTGAGATAGGTTCTATTATTAGTCACATTTTACAGATGAGAGAACTGACACTCAGAGGTGAAATGACTTTCCTAGGGTCACACAGTTACCAAATGTCTGAGGCTGGATTTTTTTTTTAACCCTTATCTTCCATTTTAAAATCAACATTATGTATTGGTTCTAAGGCAGAAGTTGCGCTGCTTGGAAGTATCTGAGGCCATTCTTACACCCAGGATCTCCTGTCTCCATGCCTGCCTCTTAGCTGCCCTTTAGCCAGCCACTTTTAGTCTCAGTTTCTTCATCTGCAAATAAAAAACTGCTATCCACTGAGTCACCTAGCTGCCCCCTGGATTTTAATAATAATGGTGCTGTTAATAATAATAGCAGATGATATTTCTATGTTGCTTGAAGATTTATAAAATTCTTTACATGTAATATCATAATAATCCTGTGGAGTCAGTGCTGTTATTTGTCCTCATTTTATAGTTAAGAAAACCGAGGCTTCATGACGTTAAGTGACTTGCCCAGGGTCACACAACTAATAAGTGTGTGAAGCAGGATTTGAAAATTCTTCCAGATTCTAAGTCAAGTCAATAGGCATTTAATAAGTATTTACTGCATGCCAGGCACTGTGTAAATTCAAACAAAAGGAAACGTCTCTGCCCTCAAGGAGCTTCCATTCTAAAGGAGGAAGATGTTATGTAAAAGGAAGTTTCAAAACTGGGATGGAGAAGGGAAATGAGAAAGCTTGCTGGGTCTGGTGGAAAAAGTCTAGTCAGAGGGGACTGAAGACATGGCTGACCTGGGCACTTGCATTAAACTGGAGTTTCTGGGAGGCCTCTCTGATTGGTTCTGAGGAAGGGGCCCCGAACAGATATAGAATGGCTCGTTCATTTATTTTCTTTTAGGTGGGGGGCTGGTCTCCTGCAAAGAAATCCCCAAATGTCCTGCCTCCTGTCTCATTGGCCCTTTGTTATGTGCCACAGTGATTCCCAAAGTGGGTGCCACCACCCCCTGGTGGGTGCTGCAGGGATCCAGGGAGGCGATGATGGCCACAGGGGCATTTATCTTTCCTATTCATTGCTATTAAAATTTTTTAAAAATTAATTTCCAGGGGGCTGAGTAATATTTTTTCTGGAAAGGGGGCGGCAGGCCAAAAAAGTTTGGGAACCCCTGATGTGCCCCCTTCACGTTCCAAGGCTCTGACAAGCTGAGTTTTTGTGAGAACTCTTGGCTCCTGTGGGAGAAATGTGTGAAGAAAGGGAGGCGATGGGGAGAGCTGGGCATCGAGAGCCGCTGGGGCCCATCTCAGCCTAGGCAGACAGAGAGATGGCATGGTACTGAGACAACCCAATCTTTGAGGACATGACCCTAGAGCCAACGTGAGGCCAGGAAGAGCTGGAGGCAGGTCAGGATGGGGACTGGAGAAATAAAGGAGACAGTGGTGTGATGGAAGCTCAGAAGGGGAAGGAAGGTTCCATCCCCATTCTCCTACAAGTCAGACTGAGGCTAGGGAGGCCGCCCAGAGAGGGGACTGCAGTTGTAGGGGTTGGAGGCCAGCCAGAGCAGGATCTGGGCCAGCAGCTAAAGACTGACCCTCAGACACCCAAGAGAGGGATTAAGCAGCCTGATACCAAGCAAGCCTTTCTCTCTCTCTGGCTGTCCCCAATGGCCTTCTCCCAAGCAGAGATTGGTCTGTCTTTTTTTCTTTTTTTAAATTCTTCCTTCCATCTTAGAATCAATACTAAGTATCGGTTCCAAGGCAGAAGAGCAGTAAGAGCTAAGCATTTGGGGTTAAGGGATTTGCCCAGGGTCACACAGCTAGGAGGTGTCTAAGGCCAGATTTGAACCCAGGACCTCCCACCTCTAGGCCTGGCTGACTGAGCCACCTAGCTGCCCCTTGTCTTGCTTTTAAAATGCCCATTCAACAAGACACTTCATGTCATTTCTATCACTTTTCCCTTCTAAGCTTTTCCTCTCACCTTTGGTTTTGTTCCTGGGGTGCCTACTTCTGGGCAGAAATGAGAGAGAATCCCTCTTATACACAGGAGTCATAGGTGTTTCTTAATTATTAACAATAATAAGGGGGCAGCTGGGTAGCTCAGTGGATTGAGAGCCAAGACTAGAGATGGGAGGTTCTGGGTTTAAATCTGACCTCACACACTTCCCAGCTGTGTGACCCTGGGCAAGTCACGTAAGCCCCACTGCCTATTCCTTACTGTTCTTCTGTCTTGGAACCAATTCATAGTATTGATTCTAAGGTAGAAGGTAAGGGTTAAAAAAAACAATAATAAGAGGTAGAATTTATATGACGTTTCAGGTTTACAGAGCACTTCACAAATATTATCCAATTTGATCTTTGCAACAATCCTTGGAGGTAGATGCTATTATTAGCCCTATTTTACAAATGAGGAAATTGAGGCAGGCAGAGGCCCCAGATCACACAGCAAGTGTTTGAGGTTAAATTTGAATTTAGCTCTTTCTGATTCCAGGCCCAGCACTATCCACTGTATTGTCCAGCTCCCTGGAAAAGGGAAAATCTAGGGCCATATGCAAAATGGTACGGATTCCTAGAAGGCCTTGTCAAGTCTGCCCAAAAATAGACCCCTAAACTAGGATCTCTGCCCAGCTCCTCACTTCCTCTGCCCGGCATGGCTTGACTAGGCCCAAGCTCGAAATCCAAATCTACTTCCAGTTTGAGAAGTCCAAGTGTGGTTCTACATGGTGCTGCCATCTTGGAATTAATAATCTTCCAAAATGGCCATTTGTAGAATCCATCCAAAGCTTTGAAATTATTTATTATTATTTGAATTAATGTGCTTCTTCCTTGAAGTTGTGCTTTAATAAACATCAAGGGAGAAGCCAACTTCTGCCTTAACCTGGGCAGAATCCAAGCATGGTGGACAGAGTGCCAGACCTGGAGTTGGGAGGACCTGGGTTCAAATTAGCTGTGCAACCTTGGGGCAAGCCACTGAACCCCATTTGCCTAGCCCTTAATCTTCTGACTTAGAGTTGTCACTAGGACAGAAAGTAAGGGTTAAAAAATTAAACACAATTCCCTCAAATCACTGTCAGGTGCCAACCGCCGGACATGTCCAAGGAAAGGTCATACCATGTCCACCTTAGCTAAGAGCATACCATTCCATCCCAAGTCACCCACATAGTTTTTTTTTTTTTAAACCCTTAACTTCTGTGTATTGGCTCCTAGGTGGAAGAGTGGTAAGGGTGGGCAATGGGGGTCAAGTGACTTGCCCAGGGTCACACAGCTGGGAAGTTTCTGAGGCTGGATTTGAACCCAGGACCTCCCGTCTCTGGGCCTGGCTCTCAATCCACTGAGCTACCCAGCTGCCCCTCACCCATGTAGTTCTAACAGAGACCCATTCTCAGGCCTGCCCACTGAAAAAGGCTATTTTCTGGAAGCTTGCCAGATTCTCGGTGCCTTGGCATTCCTTGGGCAAGTGAGGTCGGTGAAGATGGGCCAGGAGGGCATCCTGACCTTTCCCCCTCTTGATGTGATTTCCATTTTTTGGTCTTTGTATCCTCAGTACCTGATACCGTCCCGGCACATAGTAGGGCCTCAACAAATGCTGATTAGTTGTTTTCCAAAGGTCTGGTTGCGGGGAAGGAGCCCGGGATTGCTAAAGACACAGCTCTGTGCCCTCCTCCTACCCCTCCCCTGTAATCCCACAATCCAAATGTGAAATCCCCATAAGCCTTTGATAAGGATTTAAATGGCAAACCAGATTGCAGAGTCGACCCACTAATTAATCTTTTTTTTTTTTAAACCATGTCTGATCCAACTGGGCTTATTTAACAGGTTTTTCACTAAACGGGATTCATGGGTGTACCCCAACAGGCCCCGGGCTTCAGGAGAGGAAACAGCTGGATGGGAGCGCCAGCCGGACGAGCGGCCGGCCACGGGCAGCAGTCTCCTTGTCCGTGTGCTGGCAGCACAGCTCTGTCCCGGATTCCCTCAAGCTTTCCCTAAAGGGCTGGATGGCTGTTTGCCTGAGCTGCACAGATTTTCCCCATCGCTGTGTATTTCCCCTGAAATGAGACTGTCACACCTCTCGTGCAGAGGGAATGAGTGAATGAAGCTGTAAGAGAGAGCCAGCCGGGCCCATCCCCAGCTCCCTTCCTCCAGAGAGAGGGCCTCTCTGAACCCCCAGATCGGCTCAAATCAGGGCCCCTCGTGTCATCTGGCCTTTGGAGGCCAAGGCAGGGGGAAAGAGACACAGTCAGAGCCCCGGCCCTGGCCTCCAGGAGCCCCCCTTCTAGGACCCTTGGGGGCCACTTCAATGGAATTACGGCGGAGGGTGGCGAGGCACCAGGAGATCCCCAAAGAGACCATTCCAGGAGAGGCCTCACGGAGCGAGACAGGACTGAAAAAGCAGCAGAAGCCTTCCAAGGCTGCCCTGATTCTCTCGAACCCGGAGGCTCCCCCCCTCCAGCCTTGCTTTAGTAGGAATGGCTGTAAATGTCACTGGCTTTTAGGGAGGGTGGCCAGGAACGAGAGACGCCAGCAAACAAAGGCGTAGCTTTCTCCAGCAGAGCTATTCCTGGCCTGCCCACTACTAGAGAAAGGAGAGAAAGGCAGGCTTCTGGGACCTGCCGCATTTGGGCAGGGGGGCGCTTTCCAGGGACTTGGGGAGCACAGAGACAGCTTGTCATTGTTCTCCCCTTTCGGCTCACTTCTCCCGGCCTGATCTGAAAAGAGTGGGCTTGGCTAGTATCCTGGAGTTTAGGCCGTGAACTCGCCACATGCTAGATTGGGCCTGAGCTTCTAAGGAAAAAAGAAGCAAAGGGGGGAGGAGGGGGATCATCCTGGCTTGTCATCACAGTGCACCAAGCCTGGGGGAGAGCAGCCCCCTCCTCGCTGCTTGGCGGCTGTCGCGCGAGCTTCTGCCCCGACCTCAAACGGGCCGGCCGCAGGCGAGACGTGAGGATGTCCGATTAAGGGCTGCCCCTGCTCCCCGCTCCCCAAATGACGCCCAGGCCGGGTGTGTGTTGGCCGCAGTCAGGCCCCAATCGCTATCCCCGTTTGCTGATGAAATCTCCCTCCCCCCCGCCCCCAGAATATTGCTGTCTTATTAGCACCTTCCCTGGGAACATGAGGAAGTTTATTTACAACTCGCCGGCTCTGGCAGCTACTGGGTGGCACCAGGGGAGCCCGGCTTCCCAGAGGGCAGTGCCAAACGCCGCCCTTCTCAGGCTCTTGCCACGTGATGGAGATTTTCCCGAGCCCTGCTAATGGGCCTGGGGGGGCGGGGAGGGGGAGTCAGAGGGGACCTGACAGCCGACAGCTCTTCAAATATTCAGTGTTGTCGGTCACTGATTTCACAGCGGGTCAAAGTATACGGAGTTGGCTCGAAGGGGGAGGCGGGGGACAGAGTGTGACAGGGAGATTAAGCTCAGCTCAGCGGGGCTCGTTTCAGTGGGAAGCAGAGAGACCTCGATGGAGCAGCTCGACAAGGCACCGAGAACTTGTCCCCAGCCAGGGGAGGAGGGGCGAGGCGGGAGGCAGGCCAGGTTGGGCCCCAGCATCAGTCCCCCACCTGGAACAGACCTCTCGGGCTCTGGTTGGCTCGCTGGGGATGCCTCCTGCCCTATCACATACCTGCGTGGTTGCCAGGCAACTGGGACCGAGTTGTAACACCTCTGCAGAAAGCCTGCTGGTGTTTTCCTTTCTCAGCGGCGGTGAGCACTCGCCTTAAAAGTTGTGGAGGAAGGATTTTTTCTGTTGTTGTAAATCTCAGTTCTGGAGAACCACCCCCATCCCTGCTTGGTCAAAGTGTCCCCCGATCCTGGTACGAGCCACCAGGAGGAAGAGAGGAACCCAGGTGGCATTTGTTTATGCCAGTGCCTGGTGCCCAGGCGGAGGCTGGCAGCCATGCCCGGTGATGGCGCTTGCTCACTCATTAAGCCTCCATGCAGCACTAGCTGGGGGAGTTTACCCACTCATTTTGGGAAAGCCGTCGCCATGGGAGGCGGGGATTTCCACTGGAGACAAAATGGCGGAGCCGGGGAGAAGCCCACAGGAGGGGGGCTCCTTCTTAGTGTAGAACTGCCATCTCCCGGGGGTGGGTAGGCTTTCCATCACAAGCTCAATCTGGGCCTCCTAGAGGGAGCATTAGAGGGAGGAAAATCAGCTCCCGCTGGGGCAGGTAGAGGCACATCCCCTAATCTGACAGGAGCTGGGCCAAACCCTCAGTCCTGCAAGCTGCCGAATCCATTCCTAGCCACCAAAGTGCAGATCTCACACGTTATTCCCCTCCTCAATAAACGCCTGTGGCTCTCTATCACTTCCAGAATCCAATATAAAGTCCTCTATTGGGCATTTCAAGCATATAATGCCCTGGCCTCTTCCTACCTTTCCATCTCGATTATTCTTTCCTTTCCTTCAATCCCACCCCATAGTGGCTTATTTATTGTTTCTCACACATGAGTTTCCCCTTCTCTGTGCCTTCTCCTGCCCTGACTAACACTGGGAATGCCCTTAAGTCCTTCCCAGTTCTAGAGCTCTGATCCTCTGAATTCTTCTTCTTCTTCTTCTTCTTCTTCTTCTTCTTTTTTTAAACCCTTACCTTCCATTTTGGAGTCAATACAGTGTATTGGCTCCAAGGCAGAAGAGTGATAAGGGCTAGGCAATGGGGGTCAAGTGACTTGCCCAGGGTCACACAGCTGGGAAGTGTCTGAGGTCCCATTTGAACCCAGGATCTCTAGTCCTGGCTCTCAATCCACTGAGCTACCCAGCTGCCTCTCCCCCTGAATTCTTTTTTGCTCCTTCCCCCTATTTGCCAAACAATCCTACTATTACTGTTTATTCCCAGCACCTCACACAGGCCTCCTACATAGTAGGAATTGAGCAAAGGAGAAGCTGATTGTTCTTACTGGCCCAGAGGCCTCCTCGGACCTCAGTTTCCTCCTCTTTATGTATGTGGGCTTTTTTTTTAAACCCTTAACTTCTGTGTATCGACTTATAGGTGGAAGATTGGTAAGGGTAGGCAATGGGGGTCAAGTGACTTGCCCAGGGTCACACAGCTGGGAAGTGTCTGAGGCCGGATTTGAACCTAGGACCTCCTGTCTCTAGGCCTGGCTCTCAATCCACTGAGCTACCCAGCTGCCCCGTTTCCTCCTCTTTTAAATGATGAGCGATGGGTTCAGTAGCCCCTGAGGCCCCTTCCCACCCTCTGATCCTTGAGGGAGCTGGTGTAGGTGCCTCAGGCCCTTGGCAGCTCAGAGGTGGGTGGATGGTGGGGGCAGGGAGGGGAGGCGCAGGACTGGACAGCGCCAGTGATCCGGTCTCAGGAAGGATGCTCCATCCTGGCACGCAGCACCCTTGGCATCCCCCAGCCTCTTCCCTCCCTCTTGCTCAGCCAGAACCCCGTTTAGGAAGAAGAACCCAGTGTTCTCACCAAAGCATCTTGCAAACATTCAATACCAGCTGCTCCGCCTCCCCCTCCCTCCCCCTCCCCGCCCCCCAGCCAAGTAGCTCTTGAAATCTCTCGTCCCTACTTTCTCCAAACGGAGAGGCCTGGCACAAAGAGCGTCCTCCGGCCCGATGGATTCCTCCGAGCCGGTCCCCTGCAGCCCACTCCCAGAAGCCCCTGGGACTCGGCTGGCCCAGGAGAGAGCTCCATTAGGCATGTGGCCCCCCAAGGGGCCGGCTCGCGGCTCCCCGCGGCTCCCCACCCGCCAGGAGCAAACCACCTTGCTCCCATCGGGCCCATTTGGAGAGGTGTTTGTTTGGTCGTATTGTTTCTCCTCTCGGTAGTACAGTCCATCATCCCCCATCAGAATGAGTGACGGCGGCGGCGGCGGCGGCGGCGGCGCTGCTCCCGAGCTGGCTGGCTGGCTCACTCCTCCCGAGAAGGGAGAGAACAAGGGCGCCTTCGGAGAGGGAGGAAAATCATATGTTATTTTTAAAAGGCATTTTGAGTGAGAGCTGAATAGAGTTCAAGGAAATTGCCTTAAAGACCCGCTCTCCGCGGGGATGGCTTTTGCAGGGCCCACAAGTATTTGGGAACTTAATTGCACATTTGTACGGGCTACTGTTTTTATTTCTCTCCGGGCTCCGGGGTGGGCTTTGAAGATTGCTGTCTCCCGGTAATGGGTTTCTTTATCTCAAATAAATTTCGCACACCTGCGAGGTGGAAATGCTGGCAAGAGAGCCGCCAGGAGAATGGGCCGGCGATGCAATCAGCCGGCAAATGGAGCGGGGGTGCAGGGAGGAGATGGGTGGCTTGTGGGGGGGCGGCCCTCCCTCCCTTCCCTGATGCCAGCCCTTGCCCAGTCCCAGTTCCACCCCAATCCTGTACTTCCTCTGGCCCAACGCTTGCCTCTTTCTCCCAGCCTTTGCCCAGTCCCTAGCCCTCCTGCTTTTCAGCCTCGGTTCCTCCCCAACCCTGTACCCTCCCTCCTCCCCTGGCCCAGTGCCTGCCCTTCTCTCCCACTCTCTGCCTAGTCCTAGCTCTCCTCTTCAGCCCCAGTTCCACCCCAATCCTGTGTCCCTTCCTCTTCCCCTGGCCCAACATTTGCCCTTCTCTCCCAGCCCCTGCCCAGTCCCTAGCTCTCCCCCTTCTCAGCCCCAGCTGTGCCCCAATCCTGGGTCCCCTCCCCGCTTTTCCAGTCCCAACTCCAGCTCAAGTTCCACCCCATGCCCTGGCACTCCTTTCTCACACCCAGACCCACCCTCTTTCCCAGCTTCTGCCCAGTCCTTGGCCCTCCCCCCAGCTTCCCCCACCCCAGGAACACTTTCATCCCATACAGCTCTATCTCTCCCAGTCCATACCTCTGTCCAGCTCCTTCCTCTTCTCTTTTTCCTTTTCCAGTCTCTACCCACTTCCACTGAAGAGCAGGTCAACAAGCATTGACTAAGAGCCTGCTATATAGAGGGGGTAGCTGGGTGGCTCAGGGTAAGGGTTTAAAAGAGCCAGGCCCAGAGACAGGAGCTCCTGGATTCAGATCTGGCTCCAGTCCCTTCATGGCTGGGTGACCCTGGGCAAGTCACTTAACCCCCATTGCCTAGCCCTTACAGCTCTTCTGCCTTGGAACTGCTATACAATATTGATTCTAAGACAGAGAGTGAGGGTTATAAGTTATGAAGTAAGCTCTAGGATACAGAGAAAGGCAAGTTCCAACCTCAGGCCCTAACTGCCCCCCTCCCTTGCCCCTTCTTCCAGCCACAAACCAGCAATCCTTCTCTTGGGCTGACATCATGCCCGAACTTCTCCCTCTCTTACTTCTTGTTGTGCCCCCTTTCCCAAGTCTTCTGCAGAAAGCCACCCACCTCTCCGTGAAGCCTTTCCCAATCTCGCCAACCCAAGAAACGACTTTGTATCTGCTTTGTCTATAACTCACATCACTTAGGTTTGCTCAGAAGATTTCCCCGAGAGTCTTGAAGCCCCTTGAGGGCAAGAACTACTAGGGTCTGATGTTTTTTGTCTGTGTGGTCCAGAATGTCCGGCACAATTTTTTCTCGACCTGACATTTTATTAGAGAAGAGAGCTCCAGGTGAGAAAGCTCGCCAAAGCTGACCGTGTGTGTGTGTGTGTGTGTGTGTGTGTGTGTGTGTGTGTGTGTGTGTGTGTGTGTGTGTGTGTTGGGGGGGGGAAGATTTAAGGGGCTTGCCCAGGGTCAAACAGTCAATATGTGCCAGAGGCAGGACTTGAACCTGGCTTCCAGACTCCCAGGCCCATGCTTTGTCTACTTTACTAGCAGGCCTAAAGATGCTAAATAAATATTTATTGATGGATGGATGGATGAGTAAGGGCCATTGAAGGGGAGAAGGGAGACAGATGGATGACCTCTGCCTTTGGTGGAGAGTTTATGTTCTGGGCTTTAGATCTCTAGTTAATGGCAAAAGAGTCAGGTTTCCAGTAAAGAAACTCTTCTCTGCTCTCTTCCCCCAACTTTGGTTTTTTTCTCCTAAGGAGCATGATCTTTGGACTAAAAAATGATTAGTAGGGAATGAGTACCTGAAAGGAAAGAGTTCTTTTTTTTTTTTTTTAAACTGTTACCTTCCATCTTGGAGTCAATACTGTGTATTGGCTCCAAGGCAAAAGAGTGGTAAGGGTAGGCAACGGGGGTCAAGTGACTTGCCCAGGGTCACACAGCTAGGAAGTATCTGAGGCCAGATTTGAATCTAGGACCTTCAGTCTCTAGGCCTGACTCTCAATCCACTGAGCTACCCAGCTGCCCCCCCGAAAGGAAAGAGTTCTCATGGAATCAAAGGGTTGGGGTTCAAATTAAATTGTCACTCTATTCTTTATTCTTTGTATAACCTTGTCCAAGTTCCTCTCTGGGTCTCGGTTTCCTCAAAATTATAAAATAAGGGAGGTTGGATGAGATATAAAAGACTCTAAGGTCTTTGCAATTCGAAATCTATAATCCTCTTTCTTTTTTTAATTGAAAATTTTTATTTAATTAATTAACTTAGAACATTTTTCCATGGTTCCATGATTCATGTTTTTTCCCTCCCCTCCTCCCACCCTCTCCCGTAGCCAACGAGCAATTCCACTGGGTTTTACGTGTGTCATTGATCAAGACCTATATAATCCTCTTTCAAGAAGCCCCAGTCCACTTTGAACTCTGCTTCAACACTCTTTGGACATTTATCTGGCCCTTGATCTTAGAATTCTCAGGTCTAGTTTAGAATTCTCAGGCCTAGGGGGCATCTGGGTGGCTCAGTGGATTGAAAGCCAGACCTAGAGACGGGAGGTCCTGGGTTCAAATATGGTCTTCAGATACTTCCTAGCTGTGTGACTCTGGGCAAGTCACTTGACCCCCATTGCCTACCCTTACCACTCTTCTGCCTTGGAGCCAATACACAGTATTGACTCCAAGACGGAAGGTGAGGGTTTAAAAAAAAAGAATTCTCAGGCCTTTGGGAATTCAGGGGAGAGAGACAGGGGTGAACCAGGGTCTTGGATTGTTAAGGGAAACTGGGAGAGCCATCACTGGGCGTAGAAAGCATGATCTTCCTGGTAGGAATGATGGTAGGAAATTCATTTCACCTTCTTTTCCTCTGCTCCCTATCCTCGTTGCAAAGGAAATCACCTAGAGGTGTAAACATGAAAAGGCTGGGGCTAAGAGGGCCAATAAAAATGGCCATGGGAAGGGGGACCCAAGGCCCAGGGAATCCAGAGGCCTCATTTGACTAAACGAATAAAGACTAACTTAGCATCCCCTGGTCCAAAATTTTAAAGAGAAAACCGATTGAGAGGGATGAGATGCTCAGGAATAAAATGAAGATAAGGAAATTGATAGCCAAGAAGACTGACTCATTTGCCCAAGTAGTAAACATCGGAGGCAGAATTCATACCCATATCCTCTGACTCCAGAGAAAATGTCTCAAGCTGCCTCCGTTTAGGCTAGTCCTTGCTTCCTGGTTCATTAAGTCTGCCTTGACTGATAGATGGATGGATGGATGGATGGATGGATGGATGGATGGATGGATGGAGGCATAGTGGGCCTTTAGACTAATCAGCTTGTCTCAGGTGAGAGACACTGCGAGGGGGTCAAGTCATTAGCATGTGTGCCATCTTCCTTTCAAAGACTATTTGCTTCAGCTGGACCTGACAGGAAAGCCAGTGGATGTGTATTCTCTCGGGGCTGTGTTTGTTTCCGTCTTCCATTGGGAAAGTGGCCAACACCAATTATCCTACCACTTGGTCCTTCGTAAGGATGCCCAACTACTTCTGGTGGGCACAACAAACCAGGGGGTGCCTCCTAGAACTGGGCTGTCAAACTGCCCTGAATCTCTTTGCACCCACTAAAGGTCGAGGCTCCCAACTTGTCCTCACACCATCAGGTTGTCTCCAGTTGTCCAGCAGCCATTCCAAGGCCATCTGGACCAGCGACGGGTTCTTGGGTCTCGTTCCACGTTTTAATCTGTGAGCCTTGATAGCAAGAGGCTGGAGCACAGTAAATACGCAGAGAGAAAAATATATCAATCAGCCAGCAGGTATTTCTTTATTGTGTAGCTGATAAACTCTTGATTTTCCCTAATGATAATTTCATTCTTTAAAAGGTGGGGAAAACATCAAGGGAAACATCTCTCCTGGACCTGATTCTGGCCAATAAATAAGAATCAGCTGCTGAAGTAAAAATGATAGGAACCTCTGGAGGAAATGAACACTCCATCTTTGAGTTTGTAATAATAGATAAGGAGGAAGAAGCCTGGCATAAGCTGCGGCAAACCTTCAGTTTTAGGAGAGTGCATTTGAATAGTTCAACCCATCAGCAAGCATTTATTCTATGCCAGGCACTGAGCTAAGCAGTGGCTAAAACAGTCCCCGTCCTCAAGGAGCTTCTCTTCTAATTAAGGACAAACTATTGTTGTTCTATCATTATTCCAGTTGGGTCCAATTCTTTGTGACCCATTTTGGGTCAAAGATGGCTTGCCATTTCCTTCTCCAGCTCATTTGGCAGATGAGACAAACGGGGTTGAGTGACTTGCCCAAGGTCATACAGCTAGTGTCTGAAGCCAGATTTGAACTCATGAAGTTGAATCTTTCTGATTCTATGTCCGGTGCCCTATCCATTGAGCCACCTAGCTGCCCTATGCAAATCATTACATATTCAATAAAAACAGGGTGATTAGAAAGTTATTGTGGAGAGGAAGATTAAATAGGATCCCATGACCTAAAATTATGAAGAGAAATTGGACCAAGGGGGATGAGATGTTCAAGAATAAAATCATGATCACACAAACATATAAGATTCTGGTGAGAAAGAATGATAACCCAGTTTGCCTCAGTTTCCCCATATGTCAAAATGGGGTAGAAAAGGAAATGGCAAACCACTCCTGTATCTTTGCAGAGAAAACCCCAAATGGGGTCATAAAGAACCAGACATGACCGAAAAATGACTAAGGACAACACAGAGCGTTTTCAAGTTTACAGTGGGAATAAAGAAAGATAATGACAGGAGACCACAGAAAGGCAAATGACTAGGAATATAATATAATGGAGAACCGCCCCCCACACACACACCCAGACACACGGGCTACACTCTAGGCACATCTATGGTTAAAAGGACCAAAGTCAGGAAGGAGCTGAGGCTGGTGGTGGTTGCTCATGTTATTTTGGAGCCAAGAGGAAGATCAAAGAAAGGATAGGACAGATATTCAGTGTAGAAAGGACAGTGGTAAAGGATAACAGAGAAGATAAAAAAGCTATTTAATACTAATTTTGCTTCTGTTTTCCTTTTCTTTTAAAACCCTCACCAAGAGCTACAAGGGCTAGGCAATCAGGATTAAGTGACTTGCTCAAGGTCAATACAGTTAGGAAGTGTCTGAGGCCAGATTTGAACCCAGGATCTCCTAGCTCCAGTTCTGGTACTCTATCCACTGTGCTACCTCGTTGCCCCTTCTGTTTTCTTTATTAAGGAGGCTGGCTGTCAGGCTATAAAAAAGAGCAGAATTGGTTATCAGGTAATTGAAAAGCAAGATGAGAGGAAGCAGAGTAGAAAATGTGCTGGACTTGTAGTCAGGAAGACCTGGGTTCATATCCTGCCTTTGACACTTATTTGCTGTGTGACCACAGGCAAGTCACTTGGGTTCTCTGGGCCCTGTCTGTAAAATAAGGGGGTTGGACTCAATTACCTCTGGGGACCCTTCCCAAGCTAAATCAATAGTCTTGAGAACTAACATCACTGAACTACCTTCAATGAGTTCACGTTAGCAATCTTGGCTAGATTGCTGACGGGTGTTAGTGACCTTTAAAAAAAATCAGCGATAACAGGAAGGTCTTAGAAAGGAAATCCCAGATGACTGGAAACAGGCAGTGTTGACCTCATTTTCAAAAAGAACTGGAAGATGGTGGAGACTTCAAGCTATAGGCTAATGAGATTGACTTCAGTTCTTTAAAAATTTCCAGGAGGTATTTTTAAAAATTCATAGTAATATCATTTGTTTCTTTATCACCTATATTTCCTACTCTATCCCTCACTCCTCTACCCATATTGGCATCCCTTAAAATAAAAAAAAAATTTTTAACCTTACCTTTCATCTTAGAATCAATTTAATTCTATGTTCAAAGGCAGAAGAGCAGTAAGGAGTAGGCAATGGGAGTTAAGTGACTTGCCCAGGGTCACACAGCTAGGAAGTGTCTGAGGTCAGATTTAAATCTATGACCTCCCATCTCTAGGCCTGGCTCTCAATCCACTGAGCCACTTAGCTGCCTCCTCTTTATAACAAAGATTTAAAAAGAGGAGGGGAAAAACCCAATTCCACAAAATAAGTCAAAATTTTGAAGAAAAAAAAAGGCAGTATATGCAATATTTCATCCCAGTAATCTACCCTGGTAAAGAAGTGGGGACTTCTCACATCTCTTTTCTGGGGTTAAAATTAGCATGATTCCGTAGCATTCAATTTTTATTGTTTTTGTTATCATTGTTCTTTCAGTTGTTATTGACATTGTAGTTTCCTGGGCTCTACTTCTTTTTGTATCAGTTCATTGAAGTCTTCACATACTTCTCTGCAATTATCATATTCCTAATCTCTTATATAGCACAGTCATATTCCATTATGTTCAAGTACCACAATTTGCTTAGCCATTTCCAAGAAATGGACATTTATTATGATTTTTTTGTCATTTCCAAAAAATTCTGCTCCAAATATTTGGCTTTACATGCATTTTTCCTTTCTGTCACTGAACATTGAGGAGGTATTGGGGCTTTTTCAGTAATACTTTTTTTCCCCCAATTACATGTAAAAACAATTTTTGGCACTCATTTTCTAACACTTTGAGTTCCAAATTCTCTCTTCTTCCCTTTCCTCCTCCCCAAGATGTTAAGCAATTTAATATAGATCCTGCATGTGTTATCATGAAAAACATTTCCATATTCATTATGTTGTGGGAAAATACACATTAAAAAACATGAAGAAAATAAAATGAAAAATAGTCTGCTTAGATCTGCATTTAGATTTCATCAATTCTTTCTCTGGAGTTGGATGGCATTTTTCATCATGAGTCCTTTGGGACAGTCTTGGATCTTTGTATTGCTGAGAATAGCTAAGTCATTCACAGTCATTCCTCATACAGTATTGCTGTGACTGTGTATAATGTTCTGGTTCTGCTCACTTTATTCTGCATCAGTTTACGTGAGTCTTTCCAGGTTTTTCTGAAATCCTCCTGCTTATCATTTCTGATAGCATAATAGTATTCCATTATACTTACATATTGCAACTTATTTAGGTATCCCCTCATTTTCTGTCTAAGAATCAATCCTAAGTATTGGTTCCAAGACAGAAGAGTGGCAAGGACAAGGCATTGGGGGTTAAGTGACTTGCACAGGGTCACACAGCTAGGAAGTGTCTTAGACCAGATTTGAGCTCGAGACTTCCTATTTCTGTGCCTGGCTCTCTAGCCACTGAGCCACCTAACTGCCCCTTTCTCCTTAGTTGTTTTTTTTTTTAAACCCTTACCTTCTGTCTTAGAATCACAACACATTAGTTTCACTACATATTATGTTTCAAGGTAGAAGAACAGTGAGGGCAAGGCAATGGGGCTTAAGTGACTTGCCCAGGGTCACACAGCTAGGAAGTGTCTGAGGTCAAATTCAAACCCAGGACTTTTTGTCTGTAAGCCTGGATCTCAATGCACTGAGCTTCCCCCCCCCCCCAGCTGCCCTTCCACCTCTACTACTTATCACAGGCTTTAGAGATCATTCAATAAGTATTTATTAAGTCTCTACAATGTGCCAGTCCCAGGTGATCTAGACTCTTTTAACCTACTCACTGTTTTTCACATAAAATGTTCTATTTCTGGGGCAGCTGGTTGGCTCAGTGGATTGAGAGTCGGGCCTAGAGATGGGAGGTCCTAGGTTCAAATCCGGCCTCAGACACTTCCCAGCTGTGTGACCCTGGGCAAGTCACTTGACCCCCATTGCCTACCCCATTGCCTTGGCTCCAAGACGGAAGGTAAGGGTTTAAAAAAAAATATTCTATTTCTTTCCTGCATTTTTACATGTGGTTTCCCAGTTCCTCTTAGAATATTTAGCTTCCTTCTAAACCCCACCTTCTATGAGAGCTCTTTCATAATTCTCCTCCATTTTAAATGTCCACTCCCTCCTGAAACTACTTTCCATGATTTTCTGTATAATATAAATACAAAGTGCTGTGTGTTTATCTGGGGGCACATTTGTATCCCCTCGCTTCATTTTTGTCTTCGTGTCCCCAGTCCCAAGCAGAGAATAAGAACCCAAGAAATAATTGTCAAATTTAAAAGCATTTTGTCAAAATGATACGAAGGTCTTAGCAGACCGCAGGTTCATTAGAGCTCAGGACGGTGTCCAGGCAGCCAAGAAGGCTTATGGCACTTTCGGGGGGCATCGAGAAAGACATCGTGTTCAGACTAGGCAAGCCGTGGTCCCCTCGATTTTGCTGGAACATGGGATTCCGTGCCACGTGCCCAGCTTGAGGAAGGACACTGGCTTAACGGAGCATCCCCAGAGGAAGGCGACCTGGGATAGGGAGAGGGCGGGAGGGAAGGCCGTGCCCTACAAGGACCAGCTGAAGGACCTGGAGATGTTTCATGAGAAAAGGAGAAGAGGAACACGAGCCTTACCTCCCCGAGTGGGAAGGGCCATCTTTGGAAAAGGGATTAGCCTGCTTCTGCTCCACTCCAGTGGGCGGACCAAGGAACACGATAGGTAGAAATTAGAGGGAGGCCAGTTTCGATTCAATATAATAAGGAAAACTTTCTAACTGTTGGAGCTGTTCTCAAGCAGAATGGGCGGCCTGAAGAGGTAGTAGATTCCCCATAATTGAAGGTCTTCAAGCAGAGATCAGACACCACCTATTGGGATATCGGGGAGGGGAAGCCTTTCCTGGTCTATCCCCCGGCTACTCATTTAGCCTTTGCAACCAAGGTTACATTTTATGTATTTTGTAGGAATATTTTACATGCCCAATTGGGTAAGGATCAACTCCCCCAGGAGAATAGAAATTGAATAAGGAGGAGGGTTGTTTGTTTATTTTTATTTCTGTAGCTTTAGTGCCTAGCACAGTGCTTGGCGAATTGTCAGAACTTAATACAATTTGTTGATTGATTGATCATCTAGGCACAGTTTGCACTCCATATCCCTTGATGTCCCTTCCTTTTTTTCTTCTTCTTTTTTTAAATTTTGTTTTTTAGAATATTTTCCCAAGTTTACATGATTCATGTTTTTTTCTTCCCCCAACAATCCCCCCATCCTCCCCGTAGCCGACATGCAATTCCACTGGGTTTTACACGTATCATTGATATCCCTTCCAAATGTATGATTCTTTGTTTTTTAAACCTTTATCTTCTGCCTTAGAAACAATACTCTGTATTGGTTCCAAGGAAGAAGAGCGGTAAAGGCTGGGCAGTGAGGCTTAGGTGACTTGCCCAGGGTCACACAGCTAGGAAGGGCCTGAGGTCACATTTGAACCCAGGATCTCTGGGCCTGACTCTCTATCCACTGAGCCACCCAGCTGCCCAGCCAAATGTATGATTCTGCCATGCCCTGGGCTACGTTCTGCTGCTGAGAAGAACTAGAAGAAGCCATCCGTGTACACAGGAAGCTTGGGATCCATTGGGAAATCTAAGATTCCCCAGCCGTGGAAGAGCTGGGGAACCAAAGAAGACAGGCCTTAGTGAGGTCCAGACGGTGTGGCGTGGCTCATCTCTAAGCGCTCCCAGGGGATGAGGCAGTTAGTCAGGGCGAGCTTTATAGAACTTGAGCTGGGTATTGAAAGAGGAGGACGGAGACAAGAGAGGGAAGGGCCTCTTGGGAAGGGCAGCGAATGGAGAAGTGGTGGGAAATCAGGTTGGAGAAATCCATTATTCAGGGCAGGATAGAGGAGTTTGGACTTGCTATTTACCATATCGGCTATGATTATATCATGGTAATTTACCATTACCATGGAAATAGAGGAACACTAAAGAATTTGGAGCAGGAAAGAGACATGGCCAAACAGTGTTTAATGAAGGTTAGATTGGCAGTCTCAATTCAATTCCACAAACAATTTTTTTTTCAATTTAGAAAAATGCTCAGCCCCATGATTTCATCTCTGTAGGGAACTCTCAGGAAGGAAACTCCTTTTACTCCTCCCCCTTAATGGTAGTTCCTTCCCTCTATGATTATCTCTAATTTATCCTGTCTGTAACTTGTTTGTCTACACTTGTTTACATGTTTTCTCCCCCACTGGAACATGAACTCATTGAGAGCAAGGAGTGCTCCTGCCTTTCTTTAGCACAGTGCTGGCACATAGTAGGTGCTTAATGCATGTTTGTTGATAGGCTGATTGATTTGGCTAAATCCAATTGGTCTCTCTTTTGTGACATAAAGCATTGGAGAATTGCCTGGGGTCCCCCAATAGCTCTAGATTTTGTCTAGAGTCACCAATGGACTGAATATGAAAGGCTTCGGGGATACAATGATCCTGTACTCGCACCCTCAGGGAGCTTACATTCAGCTTGGAGGAAGAGCCTAGGAAGACCAGCTAAGACGCTCCATCAATCACCAGACATTTATTGGGTACCAAGTGGGTGTCCTAACTAGGGATGCAAGGCAAGTCCTACTCTGAAGGAGCTTCCATTCCATTCCATTGGTGGAGATAAACAGTATATACACGGTGGGATTGGATGGGAGGTGCTACCAGCTGGGTGGGACATCAAGAGTCTAGAAAGAGGGGGCAGCTGGGTAGCTCAGTGGATTGAGAGTCAGGCCTAGAGACGGGAGGTCCTGGGTTCAAATCTGGCCTCAGACACTTCCCAGCTGTGTAACCCTGGGCAAGTCACTTGACCCCCATTGCCTAGTCCTTACCAATCTTCCACCTATGAGACAATGCACAGAAGTTAAGGGTTTAAACAAAAAAAAAAAGAGTCTAGAAAGAAACAAAGGATTGGAAGAGTAATTTGTGAGTCTTTGGACATGAGCCACACATCAGTGGTGGGCAGAGTGGTGGCACGTTGTGGTGGAAAGAACATTGGCTATGAACCTAGGTTCAAATCCTAATTCTGCTGTTTAAAACCGGTATGGCCTTG
Source organism: Gracilinanus agilis (assembly GCF_016433145.1). Classification (NCBI taxonomy): domain Eukaryota; kingdom Metazoa; phylum Chordata; class Mammalia; order Didelphimorphia; family Didelphidae; genus Gracilinanus; species Gracilinanus agilis. Next base: position 490,726,401 of record NC_058133.1, on the reverse strand, counting down.
GGCAAGACACTTCGTTTTCTTTTAAGCCCTTATCTTCCATTTTAGAATCAATAGTAATTATTTGTTCCAAGGAAGAAAATTGGTAAGGGCTAGGCAAGCAAGATTAAGTGACTTACCCAGGGCCACACAGCTAAGAAGCATTTGAGGCAAGATTTGAACCCAGAACCTCCCATCTATCCACTGCTCCAAGTCATTTCATTTCTAAAGGTCTCAGTTTCTTCATCTGTAAAATGAGAGTGTTGGACAAGATGATCTTGAAAGTTCTTTCTAGCTCAGATCCATTAAAAACATCAAGTTTTACTCAAGATAGGTAGTGCTAGAAGCAAGACTGGGACACTGTTCCCTACACACTTTTCACCTACTTCATTCTTAACTTAGGGACTTTTGCTTTTGATTAATAAGTGCTATCACTGCCCAAGACTTCAGGGCATCCTTCTTCAACTGAAAGGTTCAGTGGATGGAATACTGGATTTGGAGTATAGAAGGCCCAGGTTCAAATCCAGCTTCAGACACTTATAAGCTTCATGATCCCAGCCAAGTCATGTAACCTCTCAGAATCTCACTTTCTTTATCTGTAAAATGGGGATAATAATAACATCTACTTCACAGAGTTTTTGTGAAGTTCAAACAAGGATCAAAATCACTTTTTAAGCCTTAAAGTACTAGATTAATAATAAATGTTATTATCTCAGGAAACACATCACACCAGTGTTCTCTTCCAGGGGATTCCTTCTAGTCCTAAGACACGCATCTAGAACACAAGTGCCTAATTTACTGTCACCAAAGGGAGGGACCAGTTATGAGGAAAATTGTGTAAGTCACCAAAATATCAGAAAATATGGGAAGAGGTCAGAAAACCCAAACTTGAGTCCTGACTCTGACACTTCCTGGCCATGATATATGATCAATTCATTTCCATTCTCTGGGCCTCAGTTTCCTCATCTATAAAATGGGAATAGTAATTCTTCCACAACCTACCTTCTAAAGTTGTTCTTAGCAAGGATGCATGTAAAACCCAATGGAGTTGCTTGTTGGCTCCCAGAGGGGGAAGAGAAAGAACATGAATCATGTAACCATGGAAAAAATATTCTAAATAAATAAATTAAATAATACATTTAAAAAATAAGGTTTTTAGGATACAGCTCTGAAAACCTTGAAATGATGTGTGAATAAGAGTTAGTATTATCTAGGCCCCTAATTATTTAAGTTACCAGATAATCATAGCTGTAGAGCTCTAACTAGGATGGGGCAGACGGTGCTCTGGCCCAGGATGGAAAGTTTAGAGGGGGCACCATCCTGGGAGAGCTTCTTTCCCTATCTGCCTTGTTCCCAAGTTGGAGCCGCCCTGAGCATTTCATCCTGGGGCACTTCCTCCCCACTTCAGCACCTTGGAAAGCTCACCGTTTTCTGAGGCTGCTTTGTCCCTTCCCAGTCCTCTATCACCCAGCCACGGACAACCTGGCCCCAATAAAGAAATGACTCTTTATGGCTTTGGAGTTCTCCTCCACTATATTCCATCTCTCATCTCCATGCCTTTGTACAGGGCTGGTACATGGTTCCTCCTCCCCCTCTGCTTCTTGGATTTCTTAGCGCCCTTCAGAGTTCAAGCACCGCCATTTACATGAGCCCCCTTTCCTGGTCTCCCCGAAAACCACCCTGTGTTTACCCTGTAGAAGTCTTATATCTGCTTAGATGTGTGCACTCCATGTCCTCCTTGAGGGCCAGAACCGTCTCCCTTTTGTCTTTGTATCCCTATGTCTAGGACATAGTAGGATTTAATAAAATGTATATTGGTTGGGGGCAGCAAAGTGACTCAGGGAATCGCAAGTCAGACTGAGAGACAGGAAGTCCTGGGTTCAAGTCTTAGCTGTGTGACCCTGGGCAAGTCATTTAATCTCCAGTGCCTCGTCCTTCCACTCTTCTGCCTTGGAACCAATGATTCTAAGACAGACGGGATGGGTTCTTTTAAAAAATGCCTCTCGTTGATGGATTGACTTGCCAGCTCCTACTGGTAAGCAGAGCTTTATTCCTCAGACTGGCACCTTTCCATTTCAGCAGTTCATCTCTCTTGGTCAGAATCAGCCTGACCTGATTAAAGCCATTTGAACAATCGATGAGGCAATAAGCTTTCATCCAGCACCTACTGGGTGCCAGGTTCTGAGCTCATCCCTGGGGACACAAAGACTGAAACAATCGTCACTCCCAGGGAGTTTGTATGTACAGGCATACTAGGTGGCGCAGTGGCTAGAGCGCTGGACTTGAAATCAGGAAGACTCATCTTCGTGAGTTCAAATCCAACCTCAGACTCTTACTAGCTGGAAAACTCTGGGCAAATTACTTAACCCTATTTGCCTCAGTTTCCTCCTCTGTCAAATGAACCAGAGAAGGAAATGACAAACCCCTCCAGTGTATCTTTGTCCAGAAAACTCCCAAATGGGTCAGGAAGCTGGGTGACCCTGGGCAAGTCACTTAACCCTGTTTGCCTCAGTTTCCTCCTCTGTCAAATGAGCCAGAGAAGGAAATGGCAAACCATTCCAGTGTATCTTTGTCAAGAAAACTCCAAAATGCTTGATGGGGATATGATTGGGGATGTAGATTCTCTAAATGATCACCCTAGTGCAATTATCAATAATATGGAAATAGGTCCTGATCAATGACACATGTAAACCAGTGGAATTGCGCATTGGCTATGGGGAGGGGGATTTGAGGAAGGGGAAGAACATGAATCATGTAACCATGGAAAAATATTCTAAATTAATTAATTAATTAAAATTTGTAATTAAAAAACTCCAAAATAGGTCATGAAGCTGTATGACCCTGGGCAAGTCACTTAACCCTGTTTGCCTCAGTTTCCTCCTCTATAAAATGAACTGGAGAATGAAATAGCAAACCATTCTAGAATCCTTGCTAAGAAAACCCCAAAATGGGGACAGGAAGAGTCTGACATAACTGAAGAATAACACAACAGTAATACCCAAAGTGATGTACACAGCATTGTTCTGGGTGCTACAGGGTACTGACCCTCCCGCCCTCGGCTACGAGATCTGTCCTTAACCCTGTCTCTCATGGTAACTACTCAACCTATTTTCTGAAATGAAATGGTGCTTTCTCTTGGAATTGTACTATTGAAATTATCTGGGTATTTGGGCTTTTGGTTGGTGACAGGTGGGGGAAGGATGATGTAAGCCGTGAGTCACACAGTTTGGCATTGGGCAGTCTTGGCCACTGTTGACCATCCCTCTCCCTGCTGTCTCTTAGATCCTCTCTTCTCCCTGGGTTTTGAGGACAGGCCTGGTTCCCCACCTACTTAGCATTCCTTTCACTCTCATTTCCTGAATAAGATCCTAGATTTAGAGCTGAAAGGGACGCCTGGTCCCTTGTTTTGTGGATGTAGGAACTGAGGCCCGGGGTGATTAATTTACCCAAGGCCATTTAGGCAGTAAGGGACAGAAGTGAGATTTGAACCCATGACCTCTCACTTTTAATCCAGTGCTCATCACTCACATTCCCACTCCTACATGTGGGCACCCCACAAGGCTCTGTTGTGATCCTCAGTCCTCTTCTCTCTATATATACTCTTTTCCTTAGACATCAGAGCTAAAATGAAGAAGGTTAAGTTCAAATCTAGACATTTACTAGCTATATGACTCTGGGCAAGTCACTTTGCCTCAGTTTGCCTCAATTTTTTCATCTGTAAAATGGGGGTAATAAGAGCACCCACCTCCTAGATTGTTTCAACAATCAAATGAAATAATAATTGTAAAGTGCTTAGCAAATAATATACACTATAAAAATGTGAGAATTATTACTATTATTATCACCTCTTCTCAGCCAGTTCCCAAATTCCATCTGTGCTCTAGACCTCTACCTGAGCTACAATTCAACAACTCTAAACGCCCTCTGAATATTTCCATTTGGATGCCCCATTGGCACCTTGGACTCAACACATTCAAAATGGAATTCGTCATCTTTCCTCAAAACGCCTCTCTGTATCCAATGCTGCTGCCACTGTCTACTGGCCCACCCAGGCCTAAGATCTCGGAGGCCTCTCTGACTTTTCCCTGTCCCTTAACTCCATCTAATCAGTTCCCCTCTCCTCCTCTTCCTACCTCCTCAGTAGCTTTTTCATCGGTTCTTATTGCTCCACCCAGAAGGGCATCACTCTGGTTCAGGCCCTGATTTCCTTTTTAAATTTAATTTTATTTTATTATTGTGCAAAACACACTTCCAGATAGATCATCATTATAGGAGAAAACTCATACATAACCCAAACCCCCAAATAAAACCATAAATACACTGATGTAAAAGCCAACTCCAACAGTTCTTTCTCTGGAGGGGGAGAGCCTTCCCCAGCATAAGTCCTTCAGGATTGTCACAGATCATTGCATTGCTGAGAGGAGCCAAATTTTCACAGATAATCATCCAATATTGCGGTTACTGTGTACAACGTTCTCTCGGTTCTGCTTATTTCACTCTGCATCAGTTCCCGTAGATCTTTCCAGCTTTTTCTGATGATTTCCATTTTTTCAAAAACCTTCATCTTCTGTCTTAGCATTGGTACTAAGTGTCAGTTCTGAGGCAGAAGAGCAAGGCTAGGCAATGGTGGTTAAGTGACTTGCCCAGGGTCACACAGCTAGGAAGTGACTGAGGCCAGATAGCTTCTATCTTTGAGGCATTGGGCTAATTACTGAAGATACAAAGGAAAAAATGAAAAGCTACTTGTCCTCAAGAAGCTTACATTCTCATATAGAAATAGGTTTTGAACAATGATACATGAATGACCCAGTGGAATTGCTTGTCAGCTCTGGGAGTGGGGAGGGAGAGAACATGAGTCATATAACCATGGAAAAAATATTCCAAATAAATATACATTAAAAAAAGAAGCTTACATTCTACTGGGGAGAAACATCCAAAATTAAATACTATTGACAAAATCATTTTTGGTAGAGAAAATATTAGCATACAGGAGGATCCAAAAAAGCCTCATTTAACCCAGATCGAATTCCTTACCATCTCTGGGAAGGGGGAGGGAAGGGAGGAAGGTAGATAATTTGGATCTTATATCTTTAGGAAACTTAAGTGGAAATTTGTTATTGCATATAATTGGGAAAATAAAAATCTAATAAATGGAAAAAAGGGCCTCATTTGGAAGGGGATACTTGAACTGAGCTTTGGAGGAAGGGAGAGATCTTTTTTTTAATCCTTACCTCCCATCTTAGTATCATTTCTAAGACAGAAGAGCTGTAAGGACTAGGCAAGCAGGATTAAGTGACTTGCCCAGAGTCATACAGCTAGGAAGTGTCTGAGGCCAGATTTGAACCCAGGATCTCCCATCTCCAGGACTGGTTCTATCCACTAAGCCAATGTAGCTGCCCTCCCCCACCCCTCCACCCCTCCATCTCCTCTTCCTTGGACTAGGATGTGACAGCCTTCTGCTTGGCTCTCCCCTCTCCAATCCATCCTCCGAACAATGGCAAAAATAATCTTCCTAACACACAGATCTGACCGTGTCATCCTCTCGTTTGGAAACCTTTAGTTGTTTCTCACTGTCGAGGAGATAATATATTAACTCTGCAGTTTGGCATTTAAGGCCCTCCATTATCTGGCTCCTGACTCCACTCTCCTCCCTCCTCCTCACTCCCCCTTCCCCATATACTTGACATTCCAGCCAAGCTGAGCCCCCTGGCTGTCCCCCCTCTCGTTAGAGCCTTTCCTGTCTTCTCCTCTCAGGCCATCCCCTGTGCTTGGGGTGGGCTCCCGTCTCCCCCATCCTATCCTGCTCTCCCTTCCAGACCCAGCTTCGGTGGGAAGGTGGGACACCACCTTCGTGGGACCGAACAGGTGCTCAGCCAATGCTTCATGGATGGATGATTCCCTGATCAGCTGACCAGAGAGAAAGCATCTCGCCCTCTTCAGAGTTCTCAAAGCCCTTGTCTGGACCTTCTCCTTTACTCTTATCACACAGCTGGGTGGCGCAGTGGCTAGAGCCACTATCACTCTCTTGGAGTCTAGAAGACCCAAGAGTTCAAATCCAGCCTCAGGCATTTCTAGCCGGGTGTCCCTGGACGAGGCACTTTGCCTCTGTTTGCCTTAATCCACTGGAGAAGAAAATGGCAGACCACTCCAGCCCCTTGGCCAAGAAAACTCCACGGACACTATTGGCGAGCTATGGTCCGTGGGGTCATGAAGAGCTGGACATCCGTGAATGAATAAACAACCACGAGTATTCCAGGCACCCAGCTCAGCCGTGGAAGAAGAGGTGCTCTTATGATCCCTATTTGGCAGATGAGGAAACAGGCTGGGAGCGACTCGCCCGGGGTCACCCAGTCAATAAGTGTCTGAGCCAGGATTTGAATAATTGGGCTAATAGCTGCCATTTATGTAATACGTTATGGTTTGCAGCATCCTTTCGGTGGGTTATTTTGTTTTGAGCCTCATAAAAACCTTGTGACATAAGTGCTATTATTATCTCCATTTTCCAGAAGAGGAAACTGAGGCTAAAACAAATTAATTGATTTGCCCAGGGTCACACAAACTAGTATGGGTCTGAGGCAGGATTCAAATTCAAGACTCTAATAAAAGCCTGGCATTCTATTTTCTTTGCCACCTAGTTGCTTCAAGATTCAAGTTCTGGGGGGCAGTTAGGTAGCTCATTGGATTGAGAGCCAAGCCTAGAGACCAGAGGTCCTGGGTTCAAATCTGGCCTCGGACATTTCATAGCTGTGTGACCTTGGGCAAGTTCACTTCACCTCTATTGCCTCGCTCTTACCACTTTTCTGCCTTGGAATCAGTACACAGTATTGATTCTAAGACAGAAGGTAAAGGTTAAAAGAAAAAAAAGATTCAAAGTCCCTTGAAAACAGGAACGGTGCCTCATTTAAGCTTTGCTATTACCAGCTTCTAGAACACAGCAGACATTTTATGTTGAATAGATACAACCATTTAATTTAGTTCATCAAAAATTGATTCAATTTCTGTTGTCTTTCTTTTCTTTTCTATTTTTTAAACCCTTACCATCCATCTTAGAATCAATACTAGATATTGGCTCCAAGGCAGAAGAGCAGTAAGGGCTAGGCAATGGGGGTCAAGTGACTTGCCCAGGGTCACACAGCTAGGAAGTGTCTGAGGTCAAATTTGAACCCAGGACCTCCTATCTCTGGGCCTAGCTCTCAATCTACTGAGCCACCCAGCTGTCCCCCGTTGACTTTCTTTTAGCCCCTTACCTTCTCTTCATTTCAATTCTAAGGACAGCATCAAGGCCAATGATGGGGAACCTATGGCACAAGTGCCAAAGATGGCACTGCAGAGCTCTCTCCGTGGGCACTTGACCACCCTCCCTCCCCATCTTTCCACCCCCAGAGTTCATTACTAGAAAGGCAGAGGGACTCGGGGGGAGCTGCTCCCCTTCCCCTCTCCACTGTGCCTGATGACATTTTTTCACATACCCGCCCAATGGGAGTGCATGGGGGAAGGTGGGAAGATCACAGGCAGCAGAGCTGGAGGGGAGAGGAGCTCTCTGCTATTATAGAGAGGGGGAGGGGAGTGGCCGAGCGTGCCTCTCCCCCTCTCTATAGGCACTGAGGACATTCCTCCCTTCACTGGCCCCTCTGCCCAGCAATTCCTCCCTCCCCTGGCCTGGTGCTCTATCCACTGAGCCGCCTGGCTGCCCTGGAAGGCAGAGATCTTAAGGACCGAATCCTAGGCTGGTGGGGAGGTATTGGAGATGGAATGTCCCAAGCACAAAAAGTAGGTCAGTTTGGCTAGAAGCTTGGATATGTGAAAGAGAATATTGGGCAGAAGCCTGGAAAAACAGGCTGGAGCCAGCCTGTGAAGGGCTTTAAAAGCCAATCAGAGAAGTTCTCATTTCATCCCAGAGGCAAGAGGGAGCCACAGAGGAACAACGTGGCCCGGCCGTGTTTTAGGAATCTGAATCTGGAAGCTGTGAGGAGAGATGAGACAACTGGATACAGAGAGACCAATTAGGGGCTTTGGCAGAACCGAGGTGTGAGCTGGGGTGCTGGCAGTGCGAGTGGAGGGAGGGGAATGCAATGGAACCGACCGTCAGTGGGCCCAGACCCAGGCAAGAGATGTTGAAGGGAACCCTCTCCAGAGGCAGCAGGGCCGAGAGCTAGAACGGGGAGCTTTGGTGTCTGGGACAAAGGCAGCTTCGGGTGCTGCCCACACGGGCGTGCCTGTCCCCTGCAACGTCGTGGCACAGCTAATAAGGGTCCCCACACACGTTACGTCTTCAGGATGGGCGGTTGGCTAGCAGGCGAAGAGCACCATGGAGAGGGTGGCGGGGGATCATCAGGTTTGGGGATGGTGGGCTGGAGGACCAAGAGAGGCAGGAAGGAGGCTTTGCTCCATCTTCACTACCCAAAGGAGCACCTTGGCACCCAGCTCCAGCTGCACCATCCTAGTTACATTAAAACAAACAAACAAACCCCTTCTGTCTTAGAATCAACACTATGTATTGGTTCCAAGGCAGAAGACCGGGCTAGTCAATGAGGGTTAAGTGACTTGCCCAGGGTCACCCAGCTAGGAAGTGTCTGAGATCTAATTTGAACCCAGGAGCTCCCATCTCTGGGTCTGGCTCTCTATCCACTGAGCCACCCCACTGCCCCTCTAATTACATTCTTGAATCTAGCTCTGTAGATGGCACGCTTCCACCCAGATCTAAGTCCGCCATCCCTAGGGCCCGTGGTCTTCTCGTAGCTGCCTGTGCAGTGGCTATCCCATAGCCGTGGTGCCACGGGATAGCTAGAAGCAGCGCTGCTCGTGGGCTGAGCTACAGAAGGCCAGATCTAGGGGCGATTCAAGATGGTAGCAGGCTCCCCAGAAGTCAGTCATGGACTGATTGTGGTGGCAGGAAGGGAGAGCCTCCAGCCTGGCACTGTGCTGGGGGTAGAGTCAGGCATTTGCCAGCCGGGTGCCCCTGGGCAGCGTCTCTGCACACCCAGCTGCTCCTCTGTAAAAGGACAAGGCTGGCCCCACTGGGCTCTACGGCACCTTCCAATTCCCAAAGCCTGTCATTCTCTGGGTGACTAGAATGACTGAAATCACAAGCTATTAGGACACACCAAACAGACATTTAGAGCTGAGAGTTCTCTTAAAGTCCGCTGTGTTCAAATCTAGCCTCAGGCACTAGCTGGGTGACCCTCTGTCCGCCTCAGTTTCCTTGTTAGTAAAATGGGAATAAAAATAGCACCTTCCTCCCAGAGTTGTATAGATCAAATGAGAGAACAGGTGCAAAGTGCTTTGCAAACCTTAAAGCTCTTATTATTATTAATTATTGTACTCTAAAGAGAGACAGAGTATAGAGGTATGCTATAAGGTAGTGTGTGATAAGGTTAGAGGAGAGCTACCCTCACCTTCTGTTAAAGTCAATACTGTAGGGGGCAGCTGGGTAGCTCAGTGGCTTGAGAGCCAGGCCTAGAGACGGGAGGTTCTAGGTTCAAACCCGGCCTCAGACACTTCCCAGCTGTGTGACCCTGGGCAAGTCACTTAACCCCCATTGCCTACCCTTACCACTCTTCTGCCTTGGAGCCAATACACAGTATTGACTCCAAGAGGGAAGGTAAGGGTTAAAAAAAAATAAAATCAATACTGTATTGGTTCCAAGGCTGAAGAGCAATGAGGGCTAGGTGATGGGAGTTAAGTGACTTGCCCAAGGTCGCATAGGAAATATCTGAGGCCATATTTGAACCCAGGACATTCTATCTTTAGACCGAGACAAAGGGTTTTGAGAAATATGAGAAGAGAAAGAATATTTTAGCCTGTAAGCTGATTAGGAAGTCAACCATCATTAAGCATTTAAAAATATAACACTTGCTTTCTTAGTAACTGCTCTAGAACCCAAGGGCAAGGGCTAGGCAAACAGGGTAGGTGACTTGCCCAAGGTCACACAGCTAGGAGGTTTCTGAGGTCTGATCTGAACCCGGGTCCTCCTGGTTTTAGACCTGGTGCTCTATCCCTGTGCCACCTAGCTGCCCCCATCAAGCATTTATTAAACACCTATTATGTACCATAGAAATGACTGCTGAGTTAGATCTTTTTATTTATTTATTTTATTTAGAATATTTTCCCCTGGTTACAGGATTCATGTTCTTTCCCTCCCCTACCCCCACCCATCTTTGAAGAAAGAATCGCCCAGGTCGAAGCCTGGGCTATGACTGCGCCTCCCTCCTTGTTCCATTCTAAATATGTCTGTCCTGCTCCAGGAGGAAATACTTTTCTTTCCTTTGTTGGGAGTTATACAAGGGTAGCTTTCATGGCTGTTTGAAAACATCAGGCTGGGAAGGAGTGTAATTAGGGGGCTTTGGGGAACGTTCCCTTCCGCCCTCCTTGTGGAAAACCTGAATGATGAGTCATCAAAGCAAACCTGGGCAAGTGGGCCTGGCTGGGAAGCGAGGCTGCTGGTGGGCTGAGGCATTCATGGAACCCAAGACACCGAGGAGAGGAGAGCCAGAGATGTTCCCAAGGCAGGAAAGAGGAACTTAGTGGGTGGGCCTAAAGGGAATTGGGGCTTTCAAAGAGGAGCAGAAGGGGGAGGCTATTTCTGGCTGGGTGTCCAATTTTGGAGCAGTTGTAGCAGTAGTATCTTCAGCTTTCAGGGTGTGCGTGTGCGTGTGTGTGCTCGAGTGTGTGGTTGTTGGGTGCTTGGGGGGGCTGCAGTACCATTCGTTCATTCATCCAAAAACTAACTACTCTGTGGAAAGCGCTGGATTAGATGCCGAAGGTGCAAAGATAAAATGAAAGCCAGTTCCTGTCCCCCAAAATAAAGCAGCAGATGCATTCCGAGCCTTCCACCCAGAGGATCCGGAGCTAGCAAGAACCTCCAAGCTCAGCGATTCCAGGCTCTCCATTCCATCCAACAAACATCTGTGATGTCCCTACTCTGAATTAGGCTCTGTATTTTGTGCAAGGCGCTGGGGGCACAAAGACAAAGAGTCCTGCCCTCAAGGAGTTTATATTCTACTGGGGGAGGTACTCGCAACTCATACACAGAGAAGTAAATATGAAGTATATAAAGGTGGGGAAGAATATCCGAATAAAATGCTAGGTACTGGAGATATAAATGGAAAAGCAAGACAGTCCTTTTTCCTCTGGAATTCACATTCTAATTGATGTTTTTCTTTCTTCCTTCCTTCCTTCCTTCCTTTCTTTCCTTTTTCTTCCTTCCTTCCTTCCTTCCTTCCTTCCTTCCTTCCTATCTTTCTTTCTTTCTTTCTTTCTTTCTTTCTTTCTTTCTTTCTTT
>NC_058133.1:490691853-490707101 GCF_016433145.1 Gracilinanus agilis | reverse complement strand
CTCTCTCTCTCTCTCTCTCTCTCTCTCTCTCTCTCTCTCTCTCTCTCTCTCTCTCTCTCTCGGATACGGAAAGAAACATTTAAAGAGACTGTTTCAGCCTGTGCCTGGATAATTCACCCCCAGCAAGTGTGAAGTTATTATGATATTGTTTTCCTTCTCAGCTTTAAATCCTCTTTGATCTGGGAGATGGAAGGTAGAGCCATGGGGAGTGAGCTTGGAGCAGGAGGGAATTTCACAGCCCATCTGTTTGGTTTTTGCTCTCCTGATTCTGGGGCTTGTGGATTCTCAAGAGGCCAGGCCTGTGATGATCTGGAGGGGGTCAGGACACTGTGAAATCTTTGGGGACCAAGGCAGAGAGCCAGCTACTAGCCCAGCTAATTCTGAGGCTTGAGACCATCCCATCAGGACCAGAGGCTCAGAGATTTCGGACGATTTCCCTCATTTTATCTGAGATGCCAAGGCCATTCCCTGCATTAAAGGCTGTTACCGACTTGGATGACTTCTGGAAGAGCCAAGCTGCCTCACCTAAATCCAATTCAAGGGAAAGTCAAGACATCACCCCATGATGTCATTGGTCCCTTTTGAAAATGAGGGATGAACAACAATAGAATGGGAAACTGAGGTCCAGGGAGTCTAAGCACTTTGCCTCAAAGCCTTCCTTTCTGAGGTTACCTACATAGATATCTTTTATTTACCTAGTAGGTTTTCTCTCTCACTGAAATATAAGCTCCCTAGGTAGCACAGTGGAAAGAGTGCTAGGTCTGGAGACCAGGGTCCTGGATTCAAATCTAGCCTTAACCACTTCCTGGCTATGTGACCCTGGGCAAGTCACTTGACCTCTGTTGCCTAGACTTTACCGCTCTTCTGCCTTGGACCCAAAACACAATATTGGTTCAAAGATAGAAGGTAAGGGCTTTTTAAAAGCCCCAACAATAGTTACTACCTTAAAAAACAAAAATAAAAAACCCCAAAATAAATGTTTGTTGATTGCCCATGTCACAGGGCTAGTATCAAGAGTGTGACTTGAACCCAGGTCTCCTGATTCTGGGTCCAGTACTCAAGGATATCATACTATTTCTTTAGGAGAAATACACTTTACTGAGGAGAAACAGTCTCTGCTGAGTTAAAATCTGTCCTCAGATACTTCCTAGCTGTGTGACTCTGAGCAAGTCACTTCACCCTGTTGGCCTCAGTTTCCTCATCTGTCAAATGAGCTGGAGAAGGAAATGACAAAACACTACAGTGTCTTTGTCAAGAAATCCCCAAATGGAGTCATGAAGAGTCATCCACACCTGAAAAACAACTGAGAGGAACTAGGGAATGACTGAAAACTAGGAGCCCAGAGAGTGAGGATGGGAAAGGATCCCCACAGCAATTTCCCTACTGTCCTGGATGAGAGGGCCTGGTCAAAGAGAGGAACAACAAACAATCTCTGCTGACAAAGTCAAGAGAGAGAGATGGGAATGGCCCTGAAGTACACAGACAGGTTAATGACAGCCTCAGTGGACAATTGGATTTAACTTCCTTTTACCTTGTTGCTTTGGGGACGGCGTCTCCCTTCTCAGGGAGCTTGGCAGAACTTGCTGTACCTACTCAGGCTTTGGGGTATTGGATTCAATTAGGGAAAAGGTAAAGGGAGAAACCAGGGCCTCCAATACTCCTAAGTGATAAGGGGAAAGGAGCAGCTGGAATGAATAAGAGCTAGGATGCAGGAGGGCAAGGATGGAAAGGGGGCCCCACTAGGAATGCCATTCTGGAACTAGAGTAGTGATCCTGGGTTCAAAAACCTTCCATGAAGGTGGCATGGGATTCTCAAAGCAAAATTAATTCTAGTTCACTTCATTTTAAAAAATAGATGTGGAGGGGGCAGCTGGATGGCTCAGTGGATTGAGAGTCAGACTCAGAGACAGGAGGTCCTGGGCTCAAATCTGGTCTCAGATACTTCCTGGCTGGGTGACCCTGGGCAAGTCACTTAACCTCGACTGCTTAGCCCTATCACTCGTCTGCCTTAGAACCAATACCCAGTATTGATTCTATGATGGAAGGTAAGGATTTAGAAAAATCAATGGGGTATTGTGCTATAAGGAATGATGAGCAGGATGATTTCAGAAAGAGCTGGAAAGACCTATGTGAACTGATGCAAAGTGAAAGTAAGCAGAACCAGGAGAACACCATACACAGTAACAGCATTATTGTGGAATGATCAACTGTGATAGACTTAGCTACTCTCAGCAATACAATGATCCAGGAAAATTCTGCTATCCAATAAAGAAAAAAAAAATCAATGGGGGGGGGCAGCTGGGTAGCTCAGTGGATTGAGAGTCAGGCCAAGAGACGGGAGGTCCTGGGTTCAAATCCAGCCTCAGAAACTTCCCAGCTGTGTGACCCTGGGCAAGTCACTTGACCCCCATTGCCCACCCTTACCACTCTTCCACCTAGTAGCCAATACAAAGAAGTTAAGGGTTTAAAAAAACAACAACAAATAAATAAAAAATAATCAATGGGGGCAGGTAGCTAGGTCGCTCAGAGGATAGAGCACCAGGCCTGGAGATGGGAGGTCCTGGGTTCAAATATGGCTTCATGTATTTGCTAGCTGTGTGCCCCTGGGCAAGTCATTTAACCCTGTTTGCCTCAGTTCCTCATCTGTAAAATGAGCTGGAGAAGGAAATGGCAAACCACTCTGGTACCTCTGCCAAGAAAACCCCATATGGGGTCAGGAAGGGTCTAGTAGCTTAACTATGTGACCCTGGGCAAATCCCTTAACCCTATTTGCCTCAGTTTCCTCATCTATCAAATGAGCTAGAGAAGAAAATGGCAAACCACTCTATCTCTGCTGAGAAAGCTACAGACAGGATCATGAAGGGACAGACCTGACTGAAACCAACTTAACAACAGCAACAATTTATTGGTTGATAGATTTAACCTCTCTGGTTTCTGAAATTAACTGAAAACAACCAAACAACAACAAAACCAGACGTTGAAGTGCCTAGGCTGCAGGACCTGGCACATAGTAGGTGCTGAATAAGTAAATATTTGGGGATTAATTGATTGATTGAGGACAACATCTCTAATTCCAAGAAACACCCAGAGGACAAGACAAAAGCTAGAACTCCTGCCCTGATCACTCATTCACTTTTTGTGTTGATGAAAGGATGAGGCATCAAATGACAATGTCAGCTCCCCCTTTCCCCAGCTCTAGATTTCTATCTTTGTCCGTCTCCCCATCCCCATTGGGCTCTGGGGAAGGCTTTCTCCTAGCTAAGGCTAATCTTCCCCCTTGATGCTGTCTTCTCCTGCCTCTCTTGGGACCCAGTCCATCAATTATCCCCTCTCTCCTCTCGTCCAACGTGACCTCTCTGCTGCAGCTGACAGTCTGGCTCACCCCAACCTTGAGCTTCTGCTCCCTCTGCCTGGCCTTTGCCCCTTCCACTGCCTGTCTTTCTGGTTGCTCTTTCTCTGTGACTTTTCACTGACTCCTTTCTTTTTTGGTAAGATCATGGCCAGAAGGGACCTCAGAGGCCATCTAGTTCAAATCCCTCATTTTACAGATGAGGAAACTGAGGTCCACAAAGGTAGGTAAAGTGACTTGGGATCATCAGACCAGAGCAATAGAGGGAAACTTAGAAGCCATCAAGTCTAACCTCCTCATTTTACAGGTGAGGAAACTGAGGTCCACATAGGTAGATAAAATGATTTAAGATCATCAGACCAGAGCAATAGGGGACCTTATGAGCCATCGAGTCCAACCCTTTCATTTTACAGGTGAGGAAACTGAGGACCACAAATAAATGATTTGTTCAAGGTCATTAGCATGACAGGTAGAATTTGAATCTGGGTTTTCTGGCTTCAGAGATAATGCTCTCTCCACTGTGTAACTGCTGCTCTGTAGATTTGGAGCTAGAAAAGCCCTTAAAGTTCATCTGGTACTCATTTACAGATGAGGAAACTGAGTCTCCAGCTGGTTAAATGACCAGACTAAGGCACCTATTCAGGGGCAGCCCTCTAGACACCGTTCCATAATGCCTCTCATAGTTCTGAGCAGTAGTAGCCTTCTCTTTCCTTCCATTCTATTCGTGTACACAGTATGTCCTGCCATTCTCCCGTCGATGGGCATCTGCTTAATTCTCTATGTTTTGCTACTGCCTAGTTCAGCATATGTTGTCTCCGCAGTAGAGGGTAAGTTCCTTGAGGGCAGGGACTATTTTTTGCTTTTCTTTGTACCTCCCAGTGTTTAAGGCATATTACCTGGCACAAATCACATGCTTGTGACTTGTTGCCCATAATTGATGGATTGAGCTTCTTAATTCTTTGATCCAATCACATTACAACCTTACTCAAAGAACCTTCACTAGCTCCTTACTGTCCACCAAGGGAAGTCTTAACTCATTACCTTGATATTCAAAGTCTTCTTTTGGGGGCAGCTGGGTAGCTCAGTGGATTGAGAGCCAGACCTAGAGATGTTAGATCCTGGGTTCAAATCTGGCCTCAGACACTTCCCAGCTATGTGACTCTGCGCAAGTCACTTAACCCCCATGGCCTAGCCCTTACCACTCTTCTGTCTTGGAACCCGTACACAGTTTTGATTCTAAGGCAGAAGGTAAGGATTTTTTTTTAAGTCTTCTTTTATGTAATTCCATCCTACTCTTCCTTTCTTGTGATTCCTTCCTTTATACCCTCTGGTTCCAGTTAAACTGGGCTCTAATTGTTCTCAGCTAGGTGGTTCAGCAGATAGAGCCCTGGGCTTGGAATCGAGAAAACTCTTCTTCATGAATTCAAATCTGACCTGAGACATTTACTAGCTGGGTGACCTTGGGCAAGTCACCTCACTCTGTTTGCCTCAATTTTCTCCTCTGTAAAATGGACCAGAAAAGGAAATGGCAAACCACTCTAGAATCTCTGGGCAGCTAGGTGGTTCAGTGGATAGAGTGCCAGGCCTCCTCTTCCTGGGTCCAAATCTAACCTCAGACAGTTACTAACAACTAACAGCATTTCGTTTGATCTTTTTTTTCAGTCTTGTTCAACTCTTTGTGAGCCCATTTGGGTTTTCTGTATTGGTATGCCATTTCCATCTCCAGTTCATTTTACAGATGAGGAAACCGAGACAAACAGAGTCAAGTGACTTGCCCAGGGCCACACAGCTAGTGTCTGAGACTGGATTTGAACTCAGGTCTTCCTGACCCCACCCAGATCCAGTATTCTATCCAGTGCAATAATTTCATTGAAGAGAATGACAATGATGAGACATCCTACCAAACTCTGTGGGATGTAGCTAAGGCAGTACTCAGGGGGAAAATTATATCCTTGAGTGCATGTATTAACAAATTAGAGAGGGCAAAGATCAATGAGCTGGGCATGCAAATCAAAAAACTAGAAAGGGAACAAATTAAAAATCCCCAACTAAAGATCAAATTAGAGATTATAAAAATTAAAGGAGAAATCAATAAAATTAAGAATACTGAGGCCTCAAAAATTATGTGACATAGGTATGAAGTAAGAGAAATAAGATGTTAATAATAATAGTCAGCATTTATAGAATGCTTAAAAAAAAACCTCACCTTCTGTCTTGGAATCAACACTGTGTATTGGTTCCAAGGCAGAAGAACAGTAAGGGCTAGGCAATGGGTGTTAAGTGACTTGCCCAGGGTCACCCAGCTAGGAAATGTCTGAGGCTATAGAATACATCTAAGTTTGTAAGAAACTTACAATTACTATCTCATTTGTTTCTCACAACAACCCCCGGAAGGGAGTTGCTATTATTATTTCCATTTTTACATAGGGAAACTGAGACAGACAAAAGCTACATGACTTGCCCAGGGTCACCCAGCGAGGACATCTCTGAATTAGGATTCGAACTTGGGTCTTCCTGACCCCAGGCCTGGCGCTCTATCCCCTGGGCTCTCTGGTGGGCTTGAGCAGGCTCCCCTCCCCAGTCCCTTGGCATCTTTGCCGGGATGCTCTCGGGGGTGCCATCCTTCTAGTGCCTTTTCTCCATTTGTTTTTTTTTTTTCTTCTGTTCTTGGCTTCTCCTGAGCTGATTCATATTTCAATAAATTCCAGCTGAAAAGTGATCAGATTTTGAACAGGAGGCACATCAGCCCATTGAAATGTGATATATTTTGACTAATGCCGTTTGAAATTTGAAAACTAGCGACAATTTTCTTCAATCTCCATTTTTATCCCGACTCCGTCTTTGGGGAGGGGAAGCAGAGAAGGGAAGAGAGCTCGCTTCCAGCTTCTCGCAGGAGGCCCATCTGGGTCCCCGAGGCCAGTGGCCGAGCGGTCCTGGCGGCCTCCTCTAGGCCTCGGCTCCGAGTCTGCTCCGCTCTCTTCCGAACAGAAGCCGTCTTTCGGCAGCTTCTCACGAGCATCCCCCTGCGGCTCCGAGTCCAATTTAATCTGACCTTCAGCCCCACCTCTGCCGAACAAACTCCAGCAAATCCCCGGAGCAGCCACTTAAGACACGTTTTGTGAGAGGCCGGTGGTATGACACGGAATTTCCACCTCCTCCCGGGCTTGTTGCCTCCGCTGCCCTACCTGCCGCCTGAGCCTCGAGCCCCGGGAAGGAGAAGAGGAGAGCCGGCCGGGCAAGGAGGGCATCAGAGGGGAGGGAGGAAGGACCAGGCCCTCCGGGAATGTCCTCGTGCCTGCCTTGGCCACAGGTCCCGGGAGGCCCTTCCTGAGATCTGGGAAAGGTTTAACTCAAGAGCTCTTATTGAGCGCCTACTGTGTGCCAAGCGCTCTGCCGGGGATGCTGATCCGAGGACCGAAAGCCCAAGGAGGAGCCGCCCTCCAGGAGCTACGGCCCGCGGCGTCTAGTGTCCGACCACCCGCTTAGCTAGCTTCAGAGAGGCTCTTCCCAAAGTGGGACCTAGAGGGAGACACGTTGTGCTTTCAGCGCTTCCCTCCTGTCCTAGAATCGGGGCGAGGGTCAGGCAAACGGGGCTAAGTGACTCGCCCAGGATCACGCGGCTAGGAAGTGTCTCAGGTCAGCTTTGTTTTTTGTCGTTTGTTTTTTAATTTTAGTTTTTAAATTTCATTTTTTTCTTTTTCCAAGATTACAGGATTCAGGTTCTCTCCTTCCCCTTTTCCCTCCCGCCTCCCAGAGTTCACAAGCAATTCTGTTGGGTTATACATTGATTATCACACAAAGCCTATTTCCATGTAATTCATTTTTGTAATAGAGTCATCTTTTAAAACCCAAACCCCAAACTGTATCCCGACATAAACATGAGGTCAGATTTGAATCCAGGTCCTCTCAACTTCAGGCCTAATGCTTTATCCACTGAGTTACCTGGCTACCTGGGAGATGAGTTTTTCAATCATAGAACCTCTTAGAGTCTGTCTACCATGTCAATCAATCAATAAACAAGCATTTGGGGACAGCTGGGTGGATCAGTGGATTGAGTGCTAGGCCTAGAGATGGGAGGTCCTGGGTTCAAATCTGGCCTCAGACACTTCTTAGTTGTGTGACCCTGGGCAAGTCACTTAACCCCCATTGCCTACCCTTACCACTCTTCTGCCTCGGAACCAATGCATACTATTGATTCCAAGACAGAAAGTAAGAGTTTAAAAAACAATAACAAAGGGGCAGCTGAGTAGCTCAGTGGATTGAGAGTCAAGCCTAGAGATGGGAGGTCCTAGGTTCAAATCCGACCTCAGACACTTCCCAGCTGTGTGACCCTGGGCAAGTCACTTGACCCCCATTGCCTAGCTCTTACCACTCTTCTACCTATGAGCCAATACACAGAAGTTAAGGGTTTAAAAAAAAAAACAATAACAAGCATTCATTTTTTAAATTCTTATTTATTTATTTATTTTTAACATTTTTCTTTTAATGCCCCTTTTCTTCTGTCTTAGAATTAATCCTGAGAATCAGTTCCAAAGCAGAAGAGCGGTAAGGGCTGGACAGTTAGGTGAAGTGACTTACCCAGGGTCACATAGCTAGGAAGTGTTCTATATTCCTTCCAAATTCTTTCACTCCTCCCTCTCTCCCCTTCCCCACCCATTGAGAAGACAAATAATAGGATTCCCATTATACGTGTGGAGTCATGTAAAACATATTTCCATATTAGCCCCAGTAAGCATTTATTAAGTGCCTGCTGTGCGCCGGTCACCGATCTAAGGCTTTGGGAGACAAAGACAAAGGTGAGAGTCTCTAGATGGAATCCCAACACACATTCTATCAGAGAATTAAAATGTACATAAGAAAATGTCCAAACCCCAGCCTCGAACATGGATGGCCGTGGCTCGAGGAAGCCTGGGCAAGTTAGAGCTCCTCAGTGCCCCTGGCAGCCACCAAAGAAGGCAGGCACCTGGGGGAGAAGAGGAAGCCTCTTTGTTAGGTAGTTCCCCACATCAGTGAAATCGCATGTCTAGGCCCTGTTCCATTAGCAGACATCAGGTGTTGTGGGGGAGGGAAAGCACTAGTTGCTGGACAGTTCAGGAAGAGATTCACCTAAAAATTAGTGCTTGAGTCAAACTTTGAAGAGCTAGGGATTTTTTTTGAGACAGAAATGAAGAGGGAGGGCATTACAGGCAAGGGGAACAGCCTGGGCAAAGGTCCAGAGATGGGAGACAGAAGCTTCAGTGAGAAAAACAGCAAGAAGGAGGGTTTGGCTTTAAGCAGAAGATGGCAGAGGGTGTGCCCACAGGGAGGAAGCCCTGGGTTCTTGGAGTTTTGAAGTGGGCAATAATAATACCTTTCTATAGAGTTTCCATATTTGTGATATCTCCATTCATCCTCAAAACAGGTTTGGGGGGATTCTTTTCCCTCTTTTGCAGATGAGATGAGCACAGAGGCTTAGGGGACATAGTGTGGGGCTTGAAGTTGAGAGGACTTGATTTCTAATTGTACTTCTTTCACTCACTAGCCAATTGACCCTGGGCAAGTCACCTAACCATTCTGTGCCTCAAGTAACTTCCTGGGACTTGAAATGCGAATGTAGAGAAAAGAACAGCCGTCATTTCTACAGTGCTTTGAGGGTTTCAAATGCCTCTCCAAGCATGATTTCCTTTGATCCTCACAACAATCTTGGGAGCTAAGGGCCAAGTGCTCATCTCATCTGCAAAAGAGGGACAATCAGGTTCAAACCCGGCCTCAGCCACTTCCCAGCTGTGTGACCCTGGGCAAGTCTCTTGACCCCCATTGCCCACCCTTACCACTCTTCCACCAAGGAGCCAAAACACAGAAGTTAAGGGTTAAAAAAAAAAAAAAAAAAGAGGGACAATCGTCTCCCCAAACCTGTTTCGAGGATGAATGGAGATCTCACAAATATGGAAACTCTGTAGAGAGGCATTATTATTGCACACTTCAAAACATACCTGTTTTACAGATAAGGAAACCGAGGCAGTCAGGTTACGTGATTTGCCCAGGGTCATACAGTTATTAAGTGTCTGTGGCAGGATTCAAACCCAGGCTTTCAGCCCTCCAAGTCCAGTCCTCCACCGACTGTACTATGCCACTTCTCACAAGAAAAAAAGCAATATCCTGAAGTCTGGGGTGATTAATCAAAGTCAAGGAGGCTGAGGCTAGATTTGAACTCGGTTCTTCCTGAATTGCAGTCATTTGTTTGGAGATGGGTTTGGACTAGTGGCCTCGGGAGGAGAGGAATGTAGTCCTGGGACCCCGATCAGGGGGTGAGGAAGAGACTGGAAACCCCCAAGAGGACTGACAGCCTAACTGGGACAGTCTATTCAATTCCACAAGCGTTTAGTCAATGCCAACCACAGGGAAGGCTCTGTGCCAACTGCCAGGAAACAAAAATAGAATAAAAACAGTGCTTTCCCTCAAGGAGCTTCTAATCTATACGGATGTAAAGTACACACACACATAAAGATGACTAACGATACAACACAACGCAAGGGTTGGGGACCTATCGAGTGCCACAAATACTAAACACAGCAAAAGGCATTAAAAAACTCCTTACTTCCTGTCTTAGAATCCACACTGTGTATTGGTTCTAGGATAGAAACAAAGCAAGGACTAGGCATTTGGGGTTAAGGGACTTATCCAGGGTCACATGGGACTGGTTGCCAGTTGATAAATATTCACTCACAAGTCATTTTTGCTCCTCATGTTTTGATAACTGGAAGGGGGTAGGATGACATTCAGCTGTTTGAAATGTTGTTTACAAAAGGAAAATCAAGATTAAAAATCTAACTATTGAAAAGCAAACAAACAAACCACAAAAAAAAAAAGTGTTGGAGACTAGATTTGAACCCAGGACTTTCTGATTCCAGCTCTGTCTACCGAGCCATCTACCCGCCCCTGCATAGAGCTTTAAGGTTTTGGCAAAAGCAAATGCATTCCTCATCGTGCCCCCTGAGGTAGTTCGAGGATTCTTATCTCTGCTTTATAGAAAAGGAACCTCTATCTCAAACAGTAAAGTGACTGGGTCAGGGTCAGTCAGCTAGAGAGTGTTAAAGAATGCAGAAGCACAGAGGAATATATCCCTGGAGTCTCTAGGAAAGACTAATCACCAAAGGCTATTAGGAGATGAGGTTGGAGCTGGAGCTTTAAGAAGGAATGAGCTAGGGGCAGCTGGGTAGCTCAGTGGATTGAGAGTCAGGCCTAGAGATGGGAGGTCCTAAGTTCAAATCCAGCCTCAGACACTTCCCAGCTGTGTGACCCTGGGCAAGTCACTTGACCCCCATTGCCTGCCCTTACCACTCTTCTGCCTTGGAGCCAATACACAGAAGTTAAGGGTTTAAAAAAAAAGAAGTTATGAGCTAGGAGGCAGCAAGGAGGCTCAGTGGATAGAGAGCTAGACCTGGACACAGGGGATCCTGGGTTCCAATGGGACCTCAGACCCTTCCTAGCCGTAGGACCCTGGGGCAAGTCTCTGAATACTCAAGAGGCAGGGAAGTGGCCTAGCTTTGTACCCCAGCCCTTACTGCTCTTCTGCCTTGGAATGAATACTTAGTATGGATTCCAAGACAGAAGCTAAGATTGGAAAGCCCGTTACATACATTATTTCATTTGCTCCTCACTACGATGCCAAGGAAAGTATAATTATTATCCACATTTTACAGATGAGGAAATCAGTATTTCCTTATAATGTATCTTTTCCCTTATAATAAAAAAAGAAATAAAATAATTTTTACATTTTACAGATAAGGAAACTGAGGCTAGGAGGGATTAAATGATTTTCCCCGAGTCAGGAAGCTATTAGAGTCAATGTCCGGATCAGGATTCAGATGGGTTCTGGCTTGGCCAAATCACTTCATGGAGAAAGCATTTATTAAGAGCCTACTGTATGCTCGCCAGTCCCCGCGGGTACAGAGGAGCAGGGAAGCAGGTCCCCTGGCCCCTCTCTTCAGCTGGTTGTTTGAATTGTAAAACTGTGTTCTCTGAGCTCTCTGAGTGGTTTGGGGCCCAGGAGAGGGAATAACAAGTATAGATTTCAACAAGGAAAAGTGATTATAATTCATATTTATCAAGTGCAGCGCCTGGGATAGAATTCTGTTGCTGGTGCTGCTCAGTCATGTCTGAGTCTTCATGACCCCAAGGGCCAGGGCTAAGCTTACTGGAGTGGTTGGCCATTTATTTCTCCAGTGGATCCTTCGGGCAGGGGATCAGAGGATAAATGATTTATCCAGGATCACACAACTAGGAAGTATGTGAGGCTGGATTTGAACTCAGGTCTCCTTGACTCCCTGACTCCGCGAACCACTTAGATGCCTCTTGGGTATACAGAGATTAAGTGACTCACCCAAGGGCATACCACTAGGAAGTGTTTGAGGCTGGATTTGAATTCAGATCTTCCTGACACCAGCTCTGAAGCAAAGCTGCTTTGGGACACAATCATAACTGGCAATTATATAGCTCTTTAGCTGTGCGAAGCACTTCAATTATGTCATCTCATTGGATCTTCACAACTGCTCTGTAAGGTAGATGCTCTTATTATCTCATGGACACAGATGAGAAAACTGAGGCAGGTCGTGGTAAAATGACTTGTCCAGAGTCACACAGCTGGGAAGTGTCTGAGACAGGATCTGAACTCAGGTCTTCCTGACCCCAAGTCCAGCCACCTCTAAGGGTAGAGTAATAGTAGGCCCTCAGTTTGTAAAGCACTTTAATCATAGTGTCCTTATGAAGCAGGTGGTATCCCCATTTTATGGAGGAAGAAACTGAGGTTTTGAGAGGTTATACCTCTTTGGACTGGAGTAAACATCTATGGCAGGGGATCTAGAATTTAGATTTCAGATTATTTTCAGATTTTAGATTAAGCAGTAACAGAGGAAGAGCTTTGAATACCCTCCAGTTAAGAAATGTAGAGTTTTTCCTGGGGAGTCATTGAAGGTTCTTGAGCCAAAGGTCTTTTCTTAACCCTTGAGAATGAGGCTTGATCCTCATTCATTCATCCACTCAACAAGTGTTTCTTTATTATTTACTTTTATGGATACTTTTGTTGTTAAATTACTTTCATTTCTGATCCCTCCCCACCCCACACTCAGTGAGTGGTTCTTTATATATAACAAAGATTTCAAAAGAGAAAAAGAAATTCCACCGTATCTGACAGTGTGAGCAGCATTCCATCCCCATAGCCTCCCACCTCAGCAAAGACAAGAGGGAGGTGTATTTTATCATCTCTTCTACAAGGTGAAGTTCGGCTGCCACAGTTACCAAAGTGTTTCATCTCTCTCTCTCTCTCTTTTTATTTACATTGTTATAATCACTGTATGTGTTATTTTCTGGGCTCTGCTTATTTCACTCTGTGTCAGTTCAGACAAGTCTTCCTTTGCTTCTCCAAATCCTTCAGTTCTTACAGCATAATCATATTCCATTACGTTCATGGACCACAATTTGTTGAGTCGATTTTCCTATCAATGAGCACTGACTTTGTTTCCAGTTCTTGGATACTGCAAAACGCCACTGAGGCATTTAGTTTTGTTTCATTTCAACACTTATTAAGCACCTACCATATACCCAAGAAAGTCCTACTCTGGTTTGTCAGTGCCCTTCCTAAAATGTGGCATCCACAATGGTGCACAGAGCAGGAGACAGCAAGAAGTTCTTCCCTCTCCCAGTGCCTCTGCAGTCCAGCCAGACTGCCTTCCCTCTGTTCCTCACCCACTGCACCCAGCTCTGTGCCAGCTTGTGCCTCATTCATTCTGACTCATAGAATCTGTCTTGTCCTTTAAAAAGCACCCCAAGCACTATTATCTATGTGATCCTTTAACTCTTAGTGCCCTCCTTCCCAAACAGCCTTGTAGCAATTCCCCTTTTTTTTTTTCAACCTTACCTTTAGTCTTAGAATCAATGCCAAGTATTGGTTCTAAGGAAGAAAGGCTAGATAATGGGGGTTAAGTGACTTACCCAGAGTCACACAGCTAGGAAGTATCTAAGGTCAGATTTAAAACCAGGGCTTCCCTTATCCAGGCCTGGCTCTTTATCTTCTGAGCCCCTTAGCTGCCCCATCAACTCACTTTCTATTTATGATACACATATATACTTATTTATAATTATTTTCTATAATATATAATTATATATTACAATAAAATGTATGATCCAATATAATATAGAATTATATAAATTACCCATTACTATAACTTATTATATATTATATCTTATTATAATATATTATATAAATAAATATATGTATGTATATATTATATATATTTATATACAGTAATCTCTCACCTATTGCAGGAATTACATTCCAGAGACCCTGGAGATAAGCGAAAATCCACGAAGTAGCAGAAGAGCAAACAGAGTCATTCAGTCAATCAGCATCCAGGATACAGAACACAGGGTTGTGGTTGTTTGGTTGCCTTTGAGCAAGCGGTAGTGGTGTACTGCATTTCCATTGTGTACAGTACGGTATTCATCCGCAAAATCCCACAATATAACAAAAACTCTGAGATATAGAATTAGATTTTTTTTAAACCCACAACACAGTGAAGCTGCGATAAGTGAACCGCGATATAGTGAGGGATGACTGTATATTAAAAAATACACACACACACATACACACATGTTTTACCCTTTGTCTTAGAATCAATCACTGTATATTGGTTTCAAGGCAGAAGAGTGATAAGGGCTAGGCAATGGGGGTTAAGTGACTTGCCCAGGGTCACACATCTAGGAAGTACCTGATACCAGATTTGAACCAGGATCTCCCATCTCTAAGCCTGGTTCTCAATCCACAGAGCCACCTAACTGCCCCCTTACTGTTTTTTCAAAATTATTTATATTTATATATGTCTTAAATTTTTATTATTTTTTAAAACCCTTACCTTCCATCTTAGAATCAATACTGTGTATTGGTTCTGAGGCAGAAGAGCAGTAAGAGCTAGGCAATGGGAGTTATGTGACTTGCCCAAGGTCACACAGCTAGTATGTGTCTGAACCCAGATCCTCTCATCTCTAAGTCTAGCTCTCAAACCACTGAGCCACCTATCTAGCTGCCCCTATATTTTCATACTTACAGCATACCTTGACAATTAGAATGGAAACTCCTTGAGGGCAGGGGCTGCTTTTTTCTTTTTCTTGGGGTCCCCAGTGCCCAGCAGAGTTCCAGAGGACTTGTAGACACCTGACAGATGTTTGTTAATTGGCTGAGTGATTGATTAGCTTCTCCCACACTGGGGGTTCATCTGTCAGCTCCCCAAGGGGAAGACTCCCCTGGCCTCCACTACAATCTTCTTCCTTGCCTCCAATCGCAGGCTCTGGCAGGTTCTCCCAGTTTGGAGAGGCTTCAAGCCGGGTCCTGGCAGCAGATTGCCTGTGTTGTCCGAGGAGCAGCAGGGCTAAGTTTCAGCAGCTCATTACTGGCCTGGATTCAGGGTGATTAATTTTTTAACTCTTGCTCCTCCCGAAGGCTGCCAGCTAAGTAGTAAATGGGTTTTGATCTGTGCTGAGACACGGAGGTCCCAAACAGAGCCGTGAATTATTGATGCGAGTGCAGTTGATCAGGGCTGTGTGTTCTCTGGGTGGGCTTACTAGGCACGTGAGCTCCTGCACAAAGAGTTGGAAGGGGCCTCCAGTCTAGCCCAATCCCTGCCTCAACTAGAATTTCCTCTGCAGCATCTAATTAATTGGAGTGCTGGACAAAGAGGCAGAAAGATCTGGGTGCAAATCCTGACTCAGACACCAGTTGTGCAACCCTGGGTGGTCACTTAACTTCTCTCAGCCTCAGTCTCCTCATCTGTAAGGTGAAGATAATAATAACTCCCAGGCTTACTGCGAGAATCCACTGAGATAATATTTATGGAAAGCACTTTGCAATCCATAAAATGCTATATAA
>NC_058133.1:490681044-490690608 GCF_016433145.1 Gracilinanus agilis | reverse complement strand
AGGGAGGGAGGGAGGGAGGGAGGGAGGGAGGAAGAGGGGGGAGAGAGAGAGAGAGAGAGAGAGAGAGAGAGAGAGAGAGAGAGAGAGAGGAAAAGCAAAGCATTTATTAGTGCTTACGGTGTGCCAAAGACTGTGCTGAATGTTTGGGATATAAATAGAAAATCAAGATAGTCCATGTTCTAGAGGAGCTCATATTCTAATTGGGGAAACAACACATATAGGCAGGTTCAGCTGCAGGGAAGATGGAAAGTCCCAGAGGTGGGAAATGGGATGTTGTGTGTGAGAAGCAGAAAGTAGGTCAGTTCACTGAGATGGTAGAGTTCGAGAAAGGAAGTAATGTGTTAGAAGCCTGAAAAGGCAGTGATAAAGGACTTTAAATGACAAACGGTGACATTTGTTTTTGATTCTGGAGGTAAGAGGGAGCCATTGGAACTTCTAGAGTAGGGGAGCAACGTGTCAGACCTTGCTTTTACCAAGAATACTACTTTGGCTGCTGGGTGGAGGATAATTGTAGAACCTGTGGGGTCTGAAAGAGGCAAAGGATGGGGAGGGGAGATCCAGAAAGACCTCCAGTGGAGGGGCTAGCTCCCTGTCTGCCTGGCACTGAGATATCCTGGCCCCTGCCCACAGAAGCCTTCTTTCTTCCCTCCCAGAGAGAATCCCTTCCTGCAGAAGCCATGTCCCTGGCCCAGCTCTTCTGATAAAAGCTGTCTGGATGGTCTTGATTCTGCTCTCCCAGCCTGCCTCTCTCCTTGCTTTCTGCCAAGTACTCTTCAGTTCTCCACTAGCCCACCTCCGGGCATCTTCCATCTACTTGGCCCGGTCAAAGCTTCCTCCCTCCTCCTTCCCTCCTTCCTCCTGGGCCTCATCTCCTTTTACGCTCTCCCCATTCAGAGATTCACAATTCACAATACATCTATTTTCTTGTTAAAGGTATAGCCAGCCCAGTCCAGGGCAGTCCCCAAGGACTTCCATTGACAACACTTCAATATCTTCAAGACCCCACATTTACATTTCAACCCAGAAACCTTGGGTAGCCATAAGATTTACAGCTGCTCTAAGGAAAGGGACATCTTGCTACAGGGGCTTAAAATGGAAAACTCTACCTGTGTTGTAAGCCCGTTCACTGCCTCCAGAACCACAGCACTCCCCCCTCTTCCCCACAAGAAAAAAAAAACAGATTCCTTTCTAGTCTAAGCTCTTCCTGGACATCTTATTTCTCTCTGAGCCTCAGTTTACCCCTCTGTGAAATAGGTGGTTGATCTGGATGCTTTCCAGCTCTGACGTTTGGTGCCAACTGTTGTAAGATAAATTAATATGTTTAAGATGAGTTCGCTGGGAGGCTTAGCAAGCAGGGCTGGAGAATTCGAAATGGAATGGGGAAGCAGGAAGTTTTGCTTCTCTCTCTGAGATGGACTCCATGGTGGCTGGGGACAAGTTGTAACTGAGCCCCTGGGAGACCTCAGAGAGACGCTATCCATCATTTGGGGGAGAGAGGGTGGACCTTCAGGAGGTGTCCTTTTTCTCAGGACCAAACCTGCAGAGTTGGCAGGCCCCCCTCCCCCATTTCTTCCTTTGTTCTGCTTTCCTATTAGATTCCCTCCTGGGATAGAGAAGGAGGCACTGACTCCAATGCATAGGTCCCTCCAACGAGGCCGTTCCCATGGGGGCATTAGCCCTTCTTTATCTGATTGACCAGTTAGTTCTTTAAGTCCTGGAGGAGAGAGAAAGGGAGGAAATGTGGGAAACCTGGTCAACAATGAATTATGGGTGGGAAGATCAAGAATGCTGAGTCTCCAGGGCAGCTGGGTGGCCCAGTAGATTGAGAGCCAGATCTAGAGACAGGACATCCTGGGTTCAAATGTGGTCTCAGACATTGCCCAGCTGTGTGACCCTGGACAAGTCACTTAATCTCCCTGCCTAGCCCTTACCGGTCCTCTGCCTTGGAACCATATGTAGTATTGATTCTAAGGCAGAAGATAAGGATTAAAAAAAAAAAAGAATTCTGGGTCCCAATCAATCCTCAAAAGCATTTAGTTATTTAAAAAACTCTTACCTTCCAAATTAGAATCAATTTTGAAAAGAAGATAAAGGCTAAGCAATGGAGATTAAATGTCTTGCCCAGGATCACACAGCTAGGCAGTGTCTGAGGTCAGACTTGAACCCAGGACCTCCCTTCTCTGGACCTGACTCAACAGCATTTATTAAATATTTACTCTATGCCAAGGATTGTTCCATGCCTTAGAAACATAAAAGCAAACGACGAAGCAATCCTTGCCCTCAAGGAATTTACATTCTATCAGAAGAGATAACCCATTGGTGAATAAGTGGCAACAATATGTCTAGGTGAGGGAGCAATACTAGGAGGGGGGAATGCTCCCCAAAGCCTGGCACAGAAGGCAGCATTGAAGACATTTAAGGGTTTAGAGACAGAGGTTAGGTGTGATGGCATTGAGAAAAGCCTCCGAGAAGAAGTGAAGGCAGGAGATCAAATCTTGTGTTT
Source organism: Gracilinanus agilis (assembly GCF_016433145.1). Lineage (NCBI taxonomy): Eukaryota > Metazoa > Chordata > Mammalia > Didelphimorphia > Didelphidae > Gracilinanus > Gracilinanus agilis. The sequence continues at coordinate 490,688,105 of NC_058133.1, read as the reverse complement.
GACCCAAGAAGAGCTGAGAAGGTGAGAGCCCTTGGGTGGGACCTTGAAGGAGAAGCAGAGCAGTTTCTATTGGATCATAAAGGCAGTAGACAGCCATTGAAGGTTACTGGGTAGGGGAGCCACATAGTTAGACAATCTGCTCTAAAGGAAAAACACACTGGCAGCCAAGTGGAGAATGGATTGGAGTTGGGGAGAGACCAGTTAAGAGGCAATTTCAGAGACCTGGTGAGGTCTGAACTAGGGTGTGCCTGCCTGGGTGACTAGAGAAAAGAGAGGGAGGAGGGAGAAGGGAGGTGGAATCAAGGGCAAGAAAAGTAGGCATTTCTTTTGCTGGGGTGCAAAAGAGAGGAGGGTGGAGAGAAGGATGCCATAAGCAAGTTTTGATTGCTATTTCCCATGTGTATAACATTTGTCCCCTGTTCCTCTCCCTTCTCCCTCCCAAGGAGCCATCTCTTTTAATCAAGAAGAAAAAAAGGTGTTCAAACTAACAACAACAATACCAACAAAGCAAAACTAACCATTCTAGTGAAAGTCTGACATGGTAGAACAGTGTTCAACACCCAGTGTCCCCAGGCTCTGCAAAGAAGAGGAGGGGGACTATTTTCTTTTGAGGTCCCTGTTTGGGGAGGGAATACTTTATAACTGTTTTTTTTTCAGTGCATATTTATTTTAATGCCAGAAAATGTTCCTCTCTGTGGGATGCAGGTATTTATTTTGTGATAATTCACAGCATTGTTACAGGGAAGTCTCAAAGCCTCCTGTGGACAAAGCCTAGGGTTACATAATTTTCAGACTTTGCCGAGGCTGAGTCAATGATTTGTCTAGGCTCTCTCTGCCCCTCCTCATCCCCCTCCCTTGGGTGATTATGGAATCAGAAGGGCAAAGGTTGTATATCTCTTCCCTTTCCACTGCTCCTTGATGTTTCAGGCTCCTGCCAGTATAGTACAGTCACCATGCCCTGGGGCAGACTCAGCAAAGGAAATTGTATGGGACAATGTAAAAGAGAACCCCTTCTGAAATTTGAGCATGGATTCAAACAAACTATCTGTGAAGTGTACAATCTATGCAGCCTTGGGTAAGTCGCTTCTCTTCTAAGGTAGATACATGGTTCAGTGGATGGAGAGCCAGGCCTGGGGGTGGGAGGACCTGGGTGCAGATCTGAACTCAGACACTTCCTAGCTATGTGACCTTGGACAACTCACTTAATCCCCATTGCCTGGTCTTGCCACTCTTCTGCCTTAGAACTGACAGAAGGTGGGGGTTTAAAAAAGCTCCCTTCCCTTCCCCAGACCTGTTTCCTCCTCTGTAAAAGAGACGGTCGGCCTAGGCCCCTGCAAGGTGTCTTGGAGCCGGAGCCCTGGGATCTCCCCCAGCGTAGCCAGGGCCGGGCTGGGTTCCATCGGACCGATCAGGGTCCACTCGAGTAGATGAAGTGGCTTATTAGTCAAGTGTCTGCAGGCAGGAGGGCTCCCCGGGACAGGAGGCTCTCACGAACAGGGAAGGTGATTGGATCGAGTGGCCGCAGTTCTCGCAGCTGAGAGCAGCTCTCTGCGAGGGCCTGGAGTGGATCCATAATTCAGTGTGTCAGAAGGCGAGGGGGGGCGGGGGAGCAGCCGGAGCGAGGCCCTGCGGGGCGGAGGGGGCCGGCGCCCCAGATGCTGCCACTGTCTCAGCAGCCGCTGTGGGGAACGTGTTTACCCAGAAGGAGGGCTTCTCCTTCACCCTCCTTGGGAGGCGGCCGAGGCCCGGGGAGACACCCCAGGGTGCCAGCGTGGGAATCAGGAAGGACGGGGAAGGTGGGAGCCGCCACCCCCTGACCGGGTACCCGCCAGCAAGGGGAGCGTGGCAGGGATGGGGGGCACCTGAAACAAACAAGGAAGGGGACCTCCCAATCCAGGCTGCCTTCAGGATGGACAGATGCTTCCTGAGATGGCCGAGACACCCCCAAGCCTGGGCCTGCCAAAAGGGGCGAGAGGGGATGCCGGGCCGGGAGTCCGAGATCTGAAAGGAGCTTCGGGGGATTCTGGGAATAGTGGGGGGCCATTGGCGAGGCATCCCAGGAAAGCCTCCCCCACTTCTATATTTATTTGCTGTGTCCCAGGCCTGGGAGCTCTTCTCCCCTCATCTCCCCACTCCCTGGCATTTCTAGAGCCTTCCAAAGTTTTGCAAGTTTTTTTAGGTTGCATAAGCTTCTTTTATTTTTAATTTCTATTGACATTTTTTGGGTTTACATCACCTTCGTTTCTGAATATAGCCCCACCCCCTCCCCTACCCAGTGAGTCTTCTCTTGGAACAAAGAAGGAGGGGCAGCTAGGTGGAGAGAGAGCCGGCCCTGGAGACAGGAGGGTCCTGGGTTCAAATCTGACCTCAGACACTCCCTAGCTGGGTGACCCTGGGCGAGTCACTTAACCTGGGTTGCCCAGCCCTTGGTGTTCTGTCTCGGGAGTTATTTCTAAGACAGAAAGTAAGAGTTTAAAAAAAAAATAAAGTGAATGGATCCCAGATTAAGAATCCCTGAGCAGAGCCTAGAGTCAGGAAGACCTGAGTTCAAATCCAGCCTAATGGGTGACTTCATTTCCTCAACTATAAAATGGAGATAAGGGCAGCTGGGTAGCTCAGTGGATTGAGAGCCAGGCCTAGAGACAGGAGGTCCTGGGTTCAAATCTGCCCTCAGACACTTCCCAGCTGTGTGACCCTGGGCAAGTCACTTGACCCCCATTGCTCACCCTTACCAATCTTCCACCTATGAGACAATACACCGAAGTACAAGGGTTAAAAAAAAAATGGAGATAACCACAGCACCCCCTTCCCAGGGGCATTAGGATGGAGGCGCTCTTGGTAAAGCCCGTAGCACGAGGTCTGGCGCATAGTAGGCACGTAAAGGCTTCTTCCCTTCCCCTTCCCTTGAGAGCTAAGTTTTGGTTAAACAACAACAAAGAGTCAAAGAAGGAGAAGGAAATGGCAGTTCTGTCCCCCCCCACCCCGGACAGACGAAATCCCAGGTATGCGTGTGACGCACCTCTGCAGAGTTTAGAAGTTTACACAAAGCGCTTGATAAGCCCACCAAAGCCTCCCGAGGGTCCCGGGAGGGGAGCTGAGGGGCTTCCTGCCCCGTCCCCGGAGGGAGGAGCTCCTGCCTTCACTGGTCTCCATTTTACAGATGAGAAGACGGAGGTACCCCCCAGGGCTCCCGGCCGACAAGGGTCCGAGGCAGGACTCACACCGTGGGCTTCCTGACACCCAGACAGGGAGACAGAATGACCCGCCGAGGCGGGGAGCACCCCGATGGCTCCCCACACTTGACACGGGAAGCCACCCGGCACAGAGAGGTCCCACCACAAGCTATCGGCAGCATTGCAGGGTGTCCGGACCCTTCCGTACCCCCAGGGCTGACCCCTTACCGCATCACTCTGAGGGGTGGCTGCCGGCCCCCCTTGGGGTAGGAGGGGGTGGGGGGGCCGAGAGAACGCCAGGAACAAAGCTAGAAAATTCTGCCCCCCATCTGCTCCCCACAGCCCTCTCCCAGGCTCTGAGGGGCTGAGGCAGACGGAGACGCCCGAAGCTTTCCGGGGGGGCTCCCCGGAGGCCAGGGGAGGCCGGAGGCATCGAGTGCCGTCGCCACTGCAGAGTGTCAGAGGAGGAAGAGGCAGCGGGCCTGGGCGCCGCCGGCCCTGATCCGATTAGCAGAAAGCATTTCACCACCGAGAGTTATTCTATTAGCATCGATTGGCTTAGGAAGAAGCATCCGTTAACCCAGTGGGTCAGCCCAGGCCCAGCGGAGGGGAAGGCTGGGCTGAGAGAGGGCCGGCCGGGCAGCCCGGCTCCCCGGGGCTCTCCTAAAGCGGGGAGGGGGCCGGCCCGAGGGGCGCCCTCTTCCCTGCAGCCCCGGCCCACCTCGGCCGCCTTTGTTCCTCTTCCAATTCTTCCATTGCTCTCTTGGCTTTTTACCCCCCTTCCTGGCTGAACGTCGCCCTCCTCAGCCAGCCTGTGAGCAAAGAATGAAAAGGGAGGAAAAGCAGCCAAAGAGGGAACCGAGGCTGACGGGACGGGCACTATTCCTCACCCGCAGGCCCCCACTGGTGCAAAGCCTGCCTGGCTTTGGACTCCGTCCAGTCTGACCGCGTTTATTTTGCTCTATTTTAATTGTAATTTTATCATCATGCAAAACACTTATTAGTCATTGTTGTAAGAGCTTCTCCTCCAGGACCCGAACCCCCAAATAACTGTCCTGCTTTTTAAACCCTCACCTTCTGCCTTAGAACCAATACTGGGGATTGAGTCCAAGGCAGAAGAGAGGTAAGGGCTAGGCAGTGGGGGTGAAATGACTTGCCCAGGGTCATGCAGCTAGAAAGTGTCTGAGGCCACATTTGAACCCAGGACCTCCCGTCTCTAGGCCTGGCTCTCTATTCACTGAGTCACCCAGCTGCCCTATCTATTTCTATATCTATTTATTTATTTCTAGACCCATCTATCAATTCCTCTCTCTCTTTTTTCTCTCTGTCTCTCTGTCTGTCTCTCTGTCTCTCCTCTTACCTTCCATCTTAGAATCAATATAATATAATATTTCCAAGGCAGAAGAGAGGTAAGGACTAGGCAATGAGGGTTAAGTGACTTGCCCAGGGTCACGCAGCTAGAAAGTGTCTGAGGACACATTTGAACCCAGGACCTCCTGTCTCTAGGTCTGGCTCTCTATTCACTGCCCTATCTATTTCTATATCTATTTATTTATTTCTAGACCCATCTATCAATTCCTCTGTCTCTCTGTCTCTATCTCTCTGTCTGTCTCTCTGACTCTGTCTCTGTCTTTCTGTCTCTCTGTCTCTCCTCTTACCTTCCATCTTAGAATCAATATGATATATTGTTTCCAAGGCAGAAGAGTGAGCGGTAAGGGTGGGCAATGGGGGTTAAGTGACTTGCCCAGGGTCACACATCTAGGAAGTGCCTGAGGCCACATTTGAATCCAGGACCTCCTGTCTCTAGGCCTGACTCTCCATGCACTCCAGCTGCCCCATGAGGGGCATTTATCAAGGGCTTTCCACGTCCTGAGCACTGGATGGTCCCCAGCCTCAAAGAAGTTATTCTCTTGGTCTAACTTCTGGTACAGCCTGGCCCGGGGTCGGATGCTCCAATCCAGAACTTGCTCAGCACCTGCCGAGCCTCATCCAGTTGAATAGAAGCTCCTCGAGGCCGGCAGGACCATTTCATTTTGCCTGACGTTCCGCAGCTGCTTAGGATGTTCTCGTCGAATCTGGGGAGGGGTCAAGGCAGCTACGCTGGGTGGGAAGCGGCTTTGGGTCTCCTGGAGGGGGCTCTGGTGGGACTCAGTGCTTAAGTGAAGGGAGGGGAGGAATCTAAGCGGAAGAGGGCAGGAGGGCATGTGCTGGAGGCACAGGGACCGGCCCATGCAAAAGCCCAGAGGTGGGAGATGGAAAGTGAGGGACAGAGAGGGAAGGTGGGGATGGGAAGGAGCCGTTGCTATGGCCGGTCCATAGGTAGGAACGATGCTGCTGGGGGGGCACCAAGAGTGACGCCTGAGCCCCGGAGATAGGCTGCCCCCAGCCACTGAGTCAGAGGAAGGCTGGCAGTGGACTCGAGGTCTCGGCAATGGGCCGTCTGTAATAAAAGCTGTTCCTGACTCACCGGCAGCTGCTGAGCTGTTTCAGCTCTAGTGGGAATGGACGACACGGATTGAGGGGTGAGGCGTGTCGCAAAGACCAAGGGATTTGGAGGAAGACTTGGCTTTGCTTACTAATCACGAGCCCTTGGCCAAGTCCTTTCCATTCTCTGGAGCTCAAGTTTTTATTGTTCAACTCTTCACGACCCCATTTGTCTTGGCAGAGATTCAGGAGTGGTTTGCTGTTTCCTTCTCCAGCCCATTTTACAAATGAGGAAACTGAGGCAAATGGGGTGAAATGACTCGCCCAGAGTCACACAGCTAGTAAGAGTCTAAGCAAAGATGCTGGAGTGGTTTGCCATTTTCTTCTCCAGCTCTTATGACAGATGAGGAAACTGAGGCAAATGGGGTGAAATGACTCACCCAGGGTCACACAGCTGGTAAGGCACTGGGTTTATGAAAACTAGAAGTGAGTCTCTGACTGGAAGAAATGTACATTCTAATTGAGGGCGAGGAGGGAGGCAGAGTGAGCTGCCCCTCACCTCCTTTTTAAATGTTTTCTTCCCTTATTAGATGGGGAGCTCCTTGAGGGCAGGGACTGCCTCATCCCTCTCTTTCTGTCTCCAGCGCTTAGCACAGTGCCTGGCACCTAGCAGATCTGCCTCTGCCTAGGGAGGGAGTGGGCTCCCCATTGCCCCAAGTATCCGAGCACAGACCGGTAGCCCCTTGTCAGGCATGTGGACGTGACCCCTTCCAACTCTGAAACTGGTGCCGCTGTGATTGGCCCGCCGCCCCCTGGCCCTCCCCTTCCCCAAAGCCCCTCCTAGGCTGAGGAGTCTAGTTTCCATGGTTACTGCCTTCAAGCAGAGCATCCTCCGTGTTAACCTCCATCTCAGCTCAGCCCATCGTGCTCGGAACCCTGCTTAGCTGGAGTCCATGACAGCAGGCCACCCACTCAGGCTGGGTCCCAGGTAGCCCCCTTGGCCCAGAGAAAAATGGAGTCCACTCCTGCCTGTGGTCAAGGAGAAGAGGGTCAAGAACTAACCCAACACTTGTTTTACGGGGGTGGAAACTGAGGCCAGCTGCAGGGCACAATGGATAGAGAGCCAGCCCTGGAGTCAGAAGACTCAACTTTGTGAGTTCAAATCTAGCCTCGGACACTTTCTAGCTGTGTGACCCTGGGCAAGTCACTTCACCCTGATTACCTCAGTTTCCTCACCTGTCAAAAAGAACTGGAGAAGGAAATGGCAAACCACCCCAGTATCTTTGGCCCCAAAATCCCCGGTTGGAGTTGGATAGGACAGAACAAGGACAAGAACCAAATCTCATCACCTCTCTTTCCTCTTTAATTCATCAGTCACTCCCCTTCCCTTCAGCCCCTTCCTCCCAGGCCCCGGGGAAGAGGAGGAGGAGGAGGAGGAGGAGGAGGAGGAAGAGGAGGAGGAGG
>NC_058133.1:490506035-490678091 GCF_016433145.1 Gracilinanus agilis | reverse complement strand
AGGAAGGAAGGAAGGAAGGAAGGAAGGAAGGAAGGAAGGAAGGAAGGAAGGAAGGAAGGAAGGAAGGAAGGAAGGAAGGAAGGAAGAAGGAAGGAAGGGAGGGAGGGAAGTAGGGAGGGAGGGAGGGAGGGAGGAGCCAGCTCAGGAAGACTTCAGATCTGATCCTGGGGGCATTAGGGAGCCACTGCAAGGTACTGAGTAGAGGGAAGACCTGCTCTTTAAGGAAGATCCCTTTAGCAGCTGAATGGAGGCTGGTGTAGAGTGAGATAGAAAGACCAAATCAGAATGACGCATTGTCTCCAGAAGGTACTTGTTCCAATGCTCAGATAGGCCCACTCTCTGTTATCTTTGCCAATTAGGATCTCTGTCTCTCCCCTCTCTCTGTCTCTCCCTCTCTCCCTTCCTCTCTCTCCCCATATTTATGTCTCTCTAGCCATATCTCTATGTATATCTTTGTCTAACTAGCTTTCTCTGTCTCTGTCTCCATCTCTCTCCGTCTCCATGTCTGTCTGCATCTCTTTCTGTGTGTCTCTCCCTGTTCCTCTGACTCCATTTCTCTCACTCTCTTTCTGTCTCTGTCTCTCTCTCTGCCTCCATCTCTCTGTCTCTGTTTTTTTATCTTTCTTCCGTCTCTATCTCTGTCTCTTTCTGTGTCTTTGTCTCCATCTGTGTGTGTGTCTCTGTCTCTCTGCTTCTCTGGGTCTCTCTGGGTCCCTGTCTCGGTCTCCCCCCTTGCCCCACGCCTCTCTGGCTGCATCAGCCCATCCCCGTGGCGGGCAGGGAGATCCCGGGCAGGGACGCAGACGAGCTGAGGCCAGGCTCCGGCCGAGCCGTGGCAGGGAATGTGGGGCGATGGCGGCCCCGGGGAGAGGAGGCCCAAGTGGGGCGCTTGGCGGCGGGGAGGCTCTTTGCTTTGGGCAGTGAAGGGGGAAGGACGGAGCTCTCTTCCCTCCAAGGTTAGTGATTTCCGCCAGGTAGAATGTTTGCCCGCTAATCAGACGGGTCAACAGCGGCCCCGGGCTGGCGTGTTTATTGTAGGATCAGGGGATTTACCTGGGGGGCCGCCTGGTCCAAGCCTTTCATTTTACGGATGAGGAAACCGAAGCCTCCGGCGGAGAAAACGGCCAAGGTCACTCGTCAGGGAGAGGCAGGCTGGGAATTCGCACCCATCTCCTGTCTCCAAATCCGGCTTCTTTCTGCCGCAGCCCACTTACCCCAGTTCAAAGACACAAACCATTGTGTTCTTTGAAGCGTGCCACGCTGGCACCCATGGGTGCTGATGCTGGCACCTGTGGGTGCCTACCCTGGCCCGGGAAGCTCATTCCCTCTGAAAACAAACCCAGTTGGATGTGGGGCTCAGCATTTCCCCCCTGTGTGGCTTTGGGGCTCTCTCTGGGCCTCAGTTGTCCCAGAAGATCTCTCAACACCCTTCCGGTTCTGTTTTTGTGGCAGGGGTGGGACTCACCCCCTCAGTTTCCACCGGGGAGGACCAACTCTTGTTATATACATGGGAAATAGCTCACCATGATGACTTTAGAGCCAGAGGCTCTGGGTTCGAATCTGGACCCTGCCACTTAGCTCCCTGACTCTGGGCAAGGGTCACCCCCTCCCTAGACCTCAGTTTTCTCCTCTGTAAAATGAGGGCGTTGGACTGGGTGGTCTCTAAGGTCCTTCCGGCGCTGCTTCTAGGGTCCGAGGTGTAGGGAAGTGACAACGTGACGGAACGCCAGATTCTGGCCAATACTGGACCTCAGAGCCGTCTAGTCCAATCCCCTGCCTCCTACAGGGCTCTCTCCATATTTCCTGGGCATTCTCCTCATTTCCTCCATCTTGTGACTTGATTCATGCCCCTCCTTCCACCTAGAACATCTCATTCTCTGTGTCCTTCAAGGCTCCCCTCCATCCTTTACTTTGAGGACAGAGGAATGGCCAATAGGATGAGCCTGGGTGTCCAGTAAAGGAAATAAGAGAAGCCTGTGGGAGTCACCCCAATGAGTGACCCTGAGTGGGTCCAACTGGCCTGCTGGCCTTTAATCTCCCACCTCCATGCCTTTGTATAGCAATATCCTTCCCCTTCCACCTACCTCCTTTCCATCCAGCCCTGACTGTCAGACACCCCTTCCAGACAGGGGGGCTCTCTCTGAACCCTCCCTTCCCCCCACATGTGGGCGTCTCTTCTGGTCTTGGTCACCCTCTGCTTCATGTTCCATGTGGGAGACTTGGAGAGGGTTGGAGGTGGGCCTGAGCTCTGGACGGGAAGCGGCTCCCCATAATAATGGGTGTTTGAGAGAGCTGGAACGCTCGCCACACCCTTCTCCAGAGCCTCCCATCATTAGGCTGTTCCTGTTCCACACGGTGGAGTGAGGGCTGGACCTGGAGTCCAAAGATCTGGGTTCAAATCTCAGCTTACTCCCTGATCACCTCGTGTCCCTCGACCTGGGATTCTTCACATCTCTGATCCCAGGAGGCCCATTTTGAGGAATATGAAGAGGAAACATCCAAAGTGGAGTGTAAGAGGCAGGATGGAGCCTGGCTCTTCCTGATTCCAAGTCTCTGTCAGTTCAGTAAACATTTATTAAATGGCTCTCATGTGCTGGGTACTGACCTGGAGTCAGGAAGATCTGAGTTCAAATCCTCCAAAGTCTAAGGGAGTTCTGACTCCTCTCTGGATCTGACATTTAATTTTTATTTTATTTTTAAACCCTCAAAATGGGCATCATAGGATCATAGATGAGAAGTCTCTGGTGGTTCAATAAGCCATTTATTAAATGGCTTTTATGTGCTGGATATTGGCCTGGAGTCAGGAAAATCTGAGTTCAAATCCTACCTCAGACATCAACTACAGGACCCCAAGCAATTCACTTAAACCCTATCTGCCTTGGTTTCCTCATTTGTCAAATGAGCCAGAGAAGGAAATGGCAAAACCACTCCAGTGTCTCTGCCAAGAAAACTCTAAGAATGTATTAGCTGTGAGACCCTGGACAAGTCACTTATCCCTGTTTGCCTCAGTTTCCCCAACTGTAAAATGAGCTCAAGAAGGAAATGGCAAACCACTCCAGTATCTCTGCCAAGAAAACCCCAAATGGGGCCACGAAGAGTCTGACACGACTGAAAATGACGGAACAACAAAACGGGGCTAATAATAGCACCGAGCTGTCAGGGTGGTTCTATCTGTCTAGCACTTCGCAAACCTTAAAGTGCCACTGAAATACTGGATGTGATTGATTATCTTCTTTCTGCTCTTCCGGGCTTTCTCGTTATTGTATTTGGCTGTTATTATTCCCGGGTTAGCGTTGGCCCAGCTAGACTCAGGCCAGTCTTCCTCATTGTGGCGCCCCTAACAGGGAACAGAAGGTGTCTCTGGTTTGGGCGGCTCCGAGCCTTCCTGGTCTCGTATTGGTCTGATCATGGGGCGGGGGGCGATGACTTCCAGGGGATTCGAAACCCTCCAACGTCTAGAGCTCTGACTCCTCTCCTGAGTCCTCTCTGGCCTCTTATTTTTATTTTATTTTATTTTTAAGCCTTTTCATTTAATTTTTGATTTTTAATTTATTTTAATTCCATCTTAGAGTCAATACTGTGTATTGGTTCCAAGGCAGAAGGGAAGGAAGGGCTAGGCAGTGAGGTTAAGTGACTCACCCAGGGTCACTCAGCTAGGAAGTATCTGAGGCCAGATTAGAATCCAGGACCTCTTGTCTCTGGGTCCGGCTCTCCATCCCCTGAGCCACCAGCTGAGGCAGCCTCTCCAGCCTTTGCTCCCTCGTCCAACAAGTCTCAGGTTAGACTTCCCGGCCTAGAAGCCGTAGTTCCAACACAGGGATGATCTGCCATGTTTCCCAGATAAATCGATTCTTCATCTGCACAGGATAAATAAAGTGGGGGGGCCAGGAATGGCCTCTTGAAGGGGGGGGGCCTCCAGCTGAGCCTCAAAGTGGGCCGGAGGGTGGGAGAGGCCCACAGAGGTGAAGAGGGAGCAAATTCCCGGCGTGGGGCCCCAGCCTGTGCCAAGACACCGAGAGCAGCGAAGGAGCAGGAGCGTTCTGTACAGGGAACAGTAAGTAGGCCCATTTGGCTGGAAGATGAGTGTAGGAGGAAGAGTAATATGTAAATTCTCCTGGGAAGATAGCTCCGAGCCAAATTGTGAGAGGCTTTAAATGCCAGACACAGGAGTTTGTATTTTATTCTTTAAAGGCAGCAGGGAGTCATTGAAGCTACTTGAGCAGATGAGTGACAAGGACCAACCGCCCCTTTAGGAGCCCTGGTTTGGAGAAATAGGAAAGGAAAGCCTCAGACCTTAGGGAATGGCCTTGGATGGGGAGCTACAAATGTTGGGGTTCCTAGATCCCCTTCTGAGTCTCATTTACAAAATGGCGGTGATGCTCCTGGTTCATCCACCGGGTTGGTCTATGGGCCACTTGAGATAATAGGATTTTCTTTGTTTTGCATTTATTATTATTATTATAAAAGTTCCAAGGAGCTCCAACTCTAAGGGATTATTCCTAGGGCAGCTGGGTGGCTCAGGGGAGAGAGAATTAGATCTGAATACAGGACGTCCTGGGTTCGAATCTGAATTCAGACACTTCCTAGCTGAGTGACCCTGGTCAAGTCACTTAACCCCCATTGCCCAGCCCTTCCTGCTCTTCTGCCTTAAAACTGAAACTTAGTGTGGATTCACCTTTGTCCCTGCTCATGGAATTAGAGTAATCTGTATTTGTGCCTCCTAAGAACAGTGGACTTGAAGTCGGAGGACCTGGATTCAAATGCTGCCTTGGCTACTTTCTCCCTATGATTCCTTGTAGGCATCAGTTTCCTCTTTCCCCCGTGGTCTGTGTCACCCTGCTCAGAATGGGAGCTCTTCGGGGCAGGAACTGTTGGGTCTTTTCTTTTTTGTTCTCAGGGCTCCGCTCAGTGCCTGCCACGTGGTAAACACCCCAGAAATGCTTGCTGATTGAGAGATCGATTGTTCTGTTAAAGGAGGTTCGATTGGACTGATGGATGGACGAATGAATGAGTGAAAGAAAAGACGTTTATTAAGTGTTCACACCAACCCTGGGCTGAGCGCTGGGGAGAAAACTATAAAACGTAGAGTGGCTCCTGCTCTCTAGGAGCTTACATGCTGAGGGGAGGAACCCAAGGGACCAGGGAAGGAGGAGCAGGTTGGCACGACCCATCCAAGAACAAAGGCAGAATCAGGGTGGTGGGAAAGGAGGCTTTTGTGGGAGGGTTTGGAGAGAAGGGGCTGGCCATCTCCAGGGTCTTTCCAGCTCTCATAGGCTCTGAGTTTATTGGACTGTTAACTCCAAGAAGACAGAGATTACAGTTTTAGTTCATCTCTTCTCCCCCCAGTGCCTAGCACAGTGTTCTTTTTCTTTTTTTTCTTTTTAATACCTTACCTTGTCTTAGAATCAATTCTATGTATTGGGTCTAAGGTAGAAGAGTGGTAAGGACTAGGCAATGGGGGTCAAGTGACTTGCCCAGGGTCTTGCAGCTAGGAACTGTCTAAAGTCAAATTTGAACCCAGGACCTCTGGTTTCTAATCCAGAGCCTAGCACTGTGTTCTTAATACAAGAGGTGCTTAATTGCCGCTTCTTGAATTGACTTGAGAGTATTTGCTGTGAAGGAGGCTTGCGTTCTATTAATATTTCCCCTTTCTTTGAGCTGTCCCAGAGCGGATAGACTGCCTCAAGGTGTAATTAGCTGCCTGTTGGGGGGAGGTCTACAAGCAAAGGAAATGGGGACAAATCATTGGGAAATTTTATAAAGGGGGATTTATGTGTAGGTGGTGCTTGGAATAGGTGCTCAACTCACTAGCAATTCTGTGTCCCAGGAGTCAGCAATATTGGATTTGGAGTTCGGGGATCTGGATTCAAATCCTGGCTTTGCTTTGTGATTTGCCCAGTGTGCTCTCTTGCTCTCTCTCAACCTCTCTCTCTCTCTGTCTCTCTGTCTCTTTCTCCCTGTCTTTCTCTCTCTCTCTCTGTCTCTCTGTCTCTTTCTCCCTGTCTTTCTCTCTCTCTCTCTGTCTCTCTGTCTCTTTCTCCCTGTCTTTCTCTCTCTCTCTCTCTCTCTCTCTCTCTCTCTCTCTCTCTCTCTCTCTCTCTCTCTCTCTCTCTCTGTCTCTTTCTTTCTGTCTTTCTCTCTCTGTCTCTCTCTGTCTCTCTCAGAAAGAAGAGAGAAGGGAAGGGGTGAAAGGAGAGAGGGAAGAGTAAGAGAGAAAGGGAAAGAGAGAAGGGAGAGAGGGGAGAGAGAGAGCGAGAGAGAGAGGGAGGATCTGGGTGCTAATCCTGTTTCTGCCATTAAATGACTGCATGAGTTTGGATAAACTCCTAGCCCTCTCTGAGCCTCAGTTTCCTCAGCTGTAAAATAAGAAGTTTGGACGAAATGATCCCCAGGTCCCTCCTAGCTCCAAAGAAATGGAGTCGGAGGGCAGCCGCAGCCCCGCCCGTCCCCCTCCTCCCTCCATAGAGCCCCACCCGCTCCCCTGCCTGATTGCAGGCAGAAAGGCCGGGGCAGCGCGGGGTCGGGGGCCCAGGCGCGGGGCGGGTGCGCAGCCCCCCCAGCTCGGCGAAGCTGCGAGTTGGCCGCCTCACCCCGATTATGCGCCCCGCCAATGATCTGCGATGATTTTTATGGGCTGGAAACGTTGTGTCGGCGGGAGCGGGGGATGGCGGGAGGGGGGAGGGGGACGGAGCAGCTGTCACTCTCCGGGAGCCCATAACTCCCAACAGCTGGGAGCTGTCACTTATTTACGAGCCCGTTTGCAGCAAACGAGGGGGGCGGCAGCGGGAGCAGAGAGGCCCGCAGAGGAGGGCAGGGCCTGGAGCCCGCGGGCCGAGCAGAGCAGGGAAGGAGGGAGGGGAGGAAGAAAGGACGGAGGGAAGGAGGGCAGGGAGGAAGGGTGAATGGGAGGAGGAAGGAAGGAGGGCTGGAGGCAGGGATAGAAGGAGGGAAGGGAAGGAGAAAGAGAGAAAGAGGGCACGAGGGAAGGATGAATGGCAGGAGAGAAGGAGGCCCAGAAGAAAGGATGGAGGGAAGGAGGGAAGAGGAAGGGAGGGAGGGGGAGAGCCATCGGGCCAGATCCCTTTCCCTTCCCCGGCCATCTTCAGTGGGTAGTAGACTGCCGTGCCTGGCAGGAGCCCCAGAGAGGCCAGGAAGGGGAAGGAAGGCCAGGGGAGGGGGGGGAGCTGCGGCTCCTCACCTTCCACCCAAGGACAAAGGCTGGGCAACTTTCAGAAGCAGGAGGGACTCCGAGAACTTCCCGCAGGGGTTCCCGAGCCTGGCTGCCTCTTGGCCAGTGGGGGAGGAAGGGGCTGGGCTCTTGGAGTCCCCCCCAGCCAGGGCAGGCCCTGGATAGTGCCATCAGGCCCCAAAGGTAAACAAAGCAGGCTTCCTGGAGGAAGTCCCCCGAAAGACAAGCCGAGATCCACCGCGATGGGATCTCACTCTAAAGGCCCGTTACCCCTCAGCAGGGAGACCCGGGTTCTGGTCCTGGTTCTGCTGCCTACTGGCTGTGGGGCCCTGAGCCCCTGGCGGGCCCCCCCGGCCAGTGGCAGACTCGCTTGGAGAGAAGGTGCTGGCTCGGGAGTTCCCATCCCCTTCCCTGTAGGCACACATTCTGAATGTTATCAGACTTCACAGAGCAGAATTCAAAGGCAGGAAGACCTTGGCAAGGCACTTGTTCTTTCAACATTTATTAGGCACCAACTATGTGCCCAGATTGTGGTAGGAATGAGAGGGCTCCGTGGAATGAACACTTCCCCACATGGGGACGCACTGTCCATGGACGGGGAGAACCCCCAGGTAAGCACTGCAGCAGAGATGCCCGGAGTCCTGACAGAGGCTGAATGTGTCTGACCCCGCCTCGGACTTCTCTCTGGCTCCAAGGCAGTTCTTCACTTCTCAAATACAGACTATGCCCAAAGCCGAGGTACAAATGAAGCGGCCTCCTTGGGGAGGGCGCTAAGGAGCACAAAGGGTGGGGAATCACGAACCTGGAGGAAGGGTTTGAGCTGTCTTGAAGGAGCCGAGGGGGTCCAAAAAGTGGAGGTGAGGAGGGAGTTCATTCCGGGCGTGGGGGCCATTCCATGGAGGATATGGCCCATTCTATAAGGGGAATAGTAGTGAGGTGGTGCGCTGGATAGAGTGCCAGGCCCAGAGTCAGAAACACTCAACTCCCTGAGTTCAAATCCGGCCTCAGACACTCACTAGCTTTGAGATCCTGGACAAGTCACTTAATCCTGATTGACTCAGTTTCCTCATCTGTCAAATGAGCTGGAGAAGGAAACGGCAAACCACACCCATATCCAGCTAGCTGTGTGATCCTGGGCAAGTCACTTAACCCTGTTTGACTCAGTTCTTCATCTGTCAAATGAGCTGGAGAAGGAAATGGTAGACCACACCCATATCCAGCTAGCTGTGTGACCCTGGGCAAGTCACTTAACCCTGTTTGACTCAGTTCCTCATCTGTCAAATGAGCTGGAGAAGGAAATGGCTGACCACACCCATATCCAGCTAGCTGTGTGACCCTGGGCAAGTCACTTAACCCTATTTGCCTCAGTTTCCTCATCTGTCAAATGAACTGGAGAAGGAAATGGCAAACCACTCCAGTATTTCTGCCAAGGAAACTCTAAATGGGGTCATGATAAAATGACTGAACAATAAAAAATAAAGAGAATGGCTAGTTCAGTTGGAACATGGGACTGTGAACGATCTAAATGACCTGTTAGTGCCCCGGGCAACTCTCTCGAATTATGAAGTGTATTTCCATACTAGAATTTCATCTCTACTGATGAAATCGTAGCTCTGGACCAAAATTCCAATCATGGTCCTTTGTACCTGTTTCGTGATAAGTCAAGACGAGAAGTAAGTAACTCGCTGGACACTAGAACCAGTCAGGGAAGAGCTGAGGTCCTGCTACATCCTGGCTGGCTGAGGGAGACTTCCTCACTCATCCCCCCGAGCACCCTCCTCAAACTGAACTAAACCCCGGGGATTGCTCATCGCTTTCCTCATCTATAAACCAGAGGTGGAGGGTCCCTGCTCTTCCTGCTTCCCCAGGCTGCTGACAGACAGGCTTTCGCAGGCTCTGAGCTGCTGTTATCTGGGCTGCTCTGGGGGGAGAGGAGAGTGAGGCCCAGGCCCTGAAATCCACCCCTTCCCTCTAATGCTGCCTACCAAGGAAATTCTGTGGAGAGAAAGAGCCCTCCTTCATTAATAATGCAATGGGAGGAGATCTCCACTTACAATAACAGCTAATCTGCCCTGGAAAGTAGCAGGTAATGATGAACATTTGTAATGAGGCTGGCCTAATAATGAACAGGGGGCTATTATCAGACCACAGGCTGGACACATCCGAAAATAAATTATTTTAAGGATCCATTAACGAATGCCTAATTAATGCCCAATTAGAGAAAGAGCTACAGAGGAAGTGTTCTGGACAGGGGCAAGTGCTCACCACAGCCAGGGCCAGCAAGGAGGCTGAGCATCAGGGGAAATGGAGTGCTGGGTCCGGGATGGCTAGGGGTCAGGGAGCAAAGGATGAGCCTAAGGAGGGAAAGCAAAGTCCAGGGCGGGGATGGGAAAGCGGACCAGGAGGCAGTAGGGGAAAGTAGGGCAGAGAGGGGAGATGGGAGAGCATCAGGGAAGCAGAGACAGCAACTGTTTCTGGGGGTCAGCCACCATCCATCCTTGCTAGTGGTAAGTGCCCTTGCACTCCACGGTTAGTCTGGAGCTGCTGTTCCCAGAAAGGTCCTCTGTGATATTTTCTGGTCCTTTGGCATGCTTCCCCTGAGCTAATTGTGGCAAAGGGTGAGCCCACAGGCCTGGCAATGGGGCAGAGGGTCAGCTGTGGAGAAAGAGGGCTCTCTGCCAGGCATGAGAGTCTGGATCAGCAGCTTCATCTCTGAAGGCCTGGGCCCATTTCTCCCATACCGGGGCACCTGCTCGCCCCCAACCTCATCCTACCGTGTGTGGCGGAGACTATGCTCTACTCCTCCCAGATCATGAAGGGACCCAACACAGTGGCCTTGAGTGGGGACTAAGAGGGGCATAATTAAAGGAATATGTTGGGGATGGGGTTGGCTTCCATGATGACTAACGTCTTTCCCACCTCCCACCCCCATGAGAAGGCTAAAGACTAGAGAATTGAAATCAACTCGCACCCTTGACACACGGAGCCTTGGGCCTGGTGGACAATATTCCCCCTCTGTCTTACCCACTTCACCTTGGGGCAGGCATATCTGGCCCAGACCTTTGGAAGCCTGGATCTTCTTTCTCTCTCACTTCTCTCTAAGTCTCTGATCTCTCATTCAGAGCCTCTAGGCATGAAGACAAGGGGAGAATGGGGCCCATTGACCTGAATGTGGGCAGGCGTGTTCTAAGAAGCTATTCCTTGGGCAGCTAGGTGGCTCAGAAGATAGAGTCAGGCCTGGAGACGGGAGGTCCTGGGTTCAAATTTGACCTCAGATACTTCTTAGTGGTGTGACCCTGGGCGAGTCACTTAGCCCCAATTGCCTGGCCCTTATCACTCTTCTGCCTTGGAACTGGTATTTGTAATGATTCTAAGATGGAAGAGGCTCGGGCTTCCCCTTCCCACCTCAGGCTCACTCCCACCCTCTCCGGAGCCCCCTGACTTAGCTCTCCTCTCTCTGTACAGGTCACTATGTGAAGTTGTTCCTGGTGCTTTGTGGCCTGGAGCTCCAGGTGGGCGTCTGCTGCCCCGTGGACTGTGTGTGCTACCCGTCGCCCATGACCGTCAGCTGCCAGGCACACAACTTTGCCGCCATCCCCGAGGGCATCCCCGAGGACAGTGAGCGCATCTTTCTGCAGAATAACCAGATCAGCTTCCTTCTCCCAGGCCACTTCAGCCCCTCCATGGTCACGCTCTGGATCTATTCCAACAACATCACCTTCATCGACCCTGACACCTTCAAGGGCTTCGTGCACTTGGAGGAGCTGGATCTGGGGGATAACCGCCACCTGCGGACTTTGGCCCCCGAGACCTTCCAGGGCCTGGCAAAACTGCACGCCCTCTACCTGTACAAGTGCGGGCTCAGCTCCCTGCCCGCAGGCATCTTCAGCGGCCTCCACAACCTCCAGTATCTCTACCTACAGGACAATCACATCGAGTTTCTCCAGGACGACATTTTTGTGGACCTCGTCAACCTCAGCCACTTATTCCTCCATGGCAATAAACTCTGGAAACTCACCCAGAACACCTTCCGGGGCCTGGTCAACCTGGACCGCCTGCTCTTACATGAGAACCACCTGCAGCTGGTGCAGCCCCGGGCCTTCCATGACCTCCAGAGGCTCACCACCCTCTTCCTCTTCAACAACAGCCTCTCGGAACTGCAGGGGGACTGCCTCACCTACCTGGGGGCCCTGGAGTTTCTCCGGCTCAACGGCAACCCCTGGGACTGCGGCTGCCGGGCCCGGTCCTTGTGGGAATGGCTGCGGAGGTTCCGGGGGTCCAGCTCCAGCGTGCTCTGCGCTTCCCCCGAGTGGATGCAGGGCCGGGACCTGAAGCTGCTTCAGGCCCAAGACTTCAGGAACTGTACGGGGGCCGAGTCTCTGCACCAGCTCAAATCGCACACCCTCGCCACCACCGACCGGGCGGCTCACAAGGAGCGTCACCCTCCTCCCCATGGCGGTCCCAAGGAGAAGGGGTCCCAGCACAGTTTACACGGCCACCAGCCCGGCGCCCGGCCGGGTTCCAGGAAGCCCGGAAAGAACTGTACCAACTACAGGAATCGGAACCAGATCTCCAAACCGGGGGCTGGCGGGGCCCGGAAAAATGGTCACGAGGTCCAGGACTACATACCCGACTACCACCACAAGTTCGACTTTGACATGATGCCCACAGTACGCCCCAAAAAGAAGGGCAAATGTGCCCGGAGGACCCCCATTCTTTCACCTAGCGGGGTGCAGCAGGCCTCCAGGGGCAGCGCTCTCAGGGCCTCCCTCCTGGCGTGGATCCTGGTGCTGGCAGTTACCCTCCGCTGATAGCGTGGGAGGGCAGTTGGCACAGGGCACTGCCACCTATCTACAAAGGAACAGAATTTCTTTTTTCTTTTTTTCTACATGGAGGATTTGCCGGTTCCAGGGAAAGAATGGCGGAGGCTTTGGCCGGTCTCCGTCCACGGTCCGGTGGATTATTAAGCCCAAACTGTACAGCACCCTCAGTGGAAGGGGATTTAGAGGCGTCGTCAACCCAGCTGTCACAAACGGCCCTGTCCGAGCACCCCTGAAACTGCCAACCCCGGTGAGGAGACAACAAAAATTTAATTTTAAAAGGACACGAGCTGATCCTTCATTGACAACTGTACAAACGCACAGGCGAGAGCCGTGTCCTCTACAGAATCTGCTCGTTTTAAAGGGGTCTGAAGGACCCCACACTTCTGGGGTGGAGCGAGCCGGCTCAAGATGAGAGGAGGAGGAGGATCACCGTCCAAGGCCCCGAAGGGCGTGGACACACGGCTGACGGCACCCACACGGACAATCCTCGGACACCTGTGGCCCCTCGGGCTTAGGCCTCTCTCCTTCCTGGGTCTCAGGCAACGCCGGCCTCTTCGGGCTGGATTGCTGGGCTCCCGAGGAGCCGACTACCAAAGGAAAGATTGTTAGAGGCCAGAATTTAGAACTTCCTGGGAGAAATGAGGCTCTTGGCGAAGGTGGGGTTTCGTAACTGTTCACTTATATATATACTCTCTCTCTTTCTATATATATAAATGCACAGGTCCTCCCCCTTCAGTTATCAAACTGTACATCTTATATCATGTTTATAAACTATATGGAAACGATATCTGCTGAAACTAAGGATTGTATTGGTGAATTTTTAGTAGGGGAAAAAGTTCTATCATTTTTTTTTTTTGGTCTAGAAAAACTTGGTAGCCATACTTACAATGCCCAGCCCTGGCACGGCCCAAGGTTAGGGGGTGATTGTGGAGGGCCTGGGAGGTGGCGAGAGTCACCTCAGGGGACCAATCGTTCTTAGCGGCGTAGGGCATTTTTTTATATGCAATGAGTTCCCATCTACCTCCCCTCCCCTCTACCACCCCCTCACACCTCCTCCAGCAACTTCTGTGCCCAAGGAACCGCTTGTGGGCTTCCCAGTGAGCCAGGCCCCTGGGGAGCGAGCGGGGCGACGAGGGGGCACCGAAAAACGTGGTTTTGTTTATGAGCGGAAGAGTGAAGCCCTTTCAAACAGTGTTAGTCCAACAGGTGTGGACCGTGTAGCTAGCCTAGAACTCGCCCGGGAGTGGGCCGAGAGGACGGGGCGCAGAGCCTCGCGCCCCATCGTTCAGCATAACCCAGCTGGTGACTTTCCTTCAGCCTTGGCAGAGAAGGGGATGCCGTAGGAGGGTAGGAAGAGCAGCCGTGGCCCAAGGGTGGCAGCCGCGTCACCGTCAAGCATCGCTGGGTATACAAAGAAAGGTAAAGTCGGTCCCTGCCCTCGTGGAGCTTCTCTTCTGATGGGGAGGCTAACCCGCCTCCAACCGTACGGGCAAGAACTATGCAGTGTAAGTGGGGAGGCGCTAGCAGGGGGGCACCGTAAGAGCAATCCTACAGGGGCCCCGGTAGGAGAGAGCCCAGGAAGAGGGACCTTCACTCTTACACTGCTTGATTCACAAACTAAGGAGACTTTAGTGGATGGAAGAAAACATGCCGTGGGGGAGAGGAGCTGAGCCCCGGGAGGGTAGGAGGAAGCAGGAAGGTCCCTTTCTATCTTTGATCCCAACACCGGCTGGAAGCCCCCCTCCTCACCTTAGCACAGCACCTCCCCCCCCTTCCCCAAACACGAGGGTGGCTGATAATTCTTCTGCATTTTGCACAAACAGCAAACACAAATTTCCCATCGGAGAGGGTGTGAGAGGAAAGAAACACTGAATCCAATTAGGGAGAGAAAAACAATAAAAAAAATGATCTTGGACAAGAAAACTCTGTTTTTCATTTCCTAACCAACATTCCTGAAGGAGTGACAGATCTCTGGGCTTGTGTGGGGCCCGCAGAGCCTGGGCACAGCTCTGAGAAAATGGCACGTTTGCTGGTGTATTGGAGACGTGTGGAGCAGGGGCACGTTGACTCATAGGGACAGCAAGAGAAGGAAGGGGGAAAAAAAAGACAAAAAACCCACTTGTTCTCCAGATCTTCCCTCGCACAGAACATGATTCACTCCCCACTCGCTGCCTCAGTGGGGTCGGCACTGCCTCTGCTGTCCCTCCACTGAACAGGCTGGTCCCGGTTCCTCTTTGGCCTGCGCCCAGAAGCCCTGGCACCAGCTGGCACTGCCGCTGAGGCTTATCTGCCCCGGGGGGTGCCCACGAGTGGAAGGGGACAGCCAGGTCCTGGGACAGAGGGGGCCCTTTCAGGAGGCTGAGTGGGAGATTCTGCCCGAGGAAAAGCCCAGGGGCGGAGGGAAGCTGGCGGGGAAGGGTCCTCTTATGTATTAGGGTGAAGCAAGGGGGCCCAGGCTCATGGAGGGAACAGGAGATCGGTGCTTCTGACTCTTAAGGCTTCAGAGAAGGGAAACGATGCCCAAAGAGGGGGGCAGAGAGGACAAGGTTGTCTCGGATGCGGACAGCCAAATCCTGGCTATAGGACTTTAGTCTTCCAGTAAAGGGAGATCCAGAAGCCAGAACAAATAATCTCCAATCTTTAATCACCCCCCCAGGGGTCCCCCTGCTCCGACGGGTGGCAAAGCAACAGTCCCGGCCATCGCTCACAACCAGAGAATATTGTTACGTTCCTTATTTCATTTCCAACTTTGGACATCAAAGCCCTCGATGGGAAAATGAAGGCTATAAGCACTTTATTAATTTTTTTAAAAGGCTCGGTAAGTCCTGTAATATGAAAAGTGAAATGTCAGTACAAGGGATGCTAATGTTTTATAAATGACCCAACTCCATCAGGCACAGCGGACTCTCGTGGCCCGATGTTATTAGAGGCGAGGCAGCGGGGCCCAGAACCCCAGTTATATTTTTAGTAGTTTTTCCTCTCTGAGGAAGAGGAAATAAAGGCAACTCTTCTCAAGTCTATTACATCACTTGTCAGTCAACAGCTTACATCCTGAGCAGTAAGAAGACAGCGCTGCCAACAAAGCAAAGCCAGATGACAGATCGGTTGATAAGTGAAGGCCCCTTTGCCCACCAGACTCGGGGATTCTTCCTCCAGGCTGCCCACCCCTTCTGCTCCTCCTCCTGGCTCTCTCTTTGCTACTGGGGGCAGGACTCGTGCTCCTGCGATGTGGGCTTCCTGAGCCTGGGTTCTCTGGCATCCTCCGAGGCTGCCCCTATTCTGTTTGTTTATTTTTAACCTTTAATTTTGTCTTAATATCAGTTCCAAGACAGGAGCAGCAAGGGCTAAGCAATTGGAGTTAAGTGACTGCAGGGAAGCTGCAGTTTCAGCTGATCTCTTCTCCCCCAGTGCCTAGCACAGTGTTCTTTTTCTTTTTTCCTTTTTAAACCTTTACCTTGCCTTAGAATCAATACGGGGTATTGGTTCCAAGGCAGAGGGGCAGAAGGGCTAAGCATTGGGGGTTAAGTGACTTGCCCAGGCTCACCCAGTAAGGAAGTGTCTGAGGCCAGATTGGAACCCGGGACCTTCCGACTCCAGGCCTGTCTCTCTATCCACTGGCCCACCTAGCCACCCCTTGCCCTTATTCTCTTTTTTCAAAATTCTGGTTAATTTAATTTTTTTTACCAATTACATGTAATAACAAATTTCCACGTAAGCTTATTCTCTTGGGTGCTCCATCATGAAAGACCCTGACTGAGGTGTCCCAGCCTCTACTTCCCTCCCCTTAAAGTCCTGTTTGGTTATCTGAACCTTTCCCTCTTTCCCGCCTCCCTGCCAACTCTCTTCTTCTCTCAGTGGACAGTGCAAAAAGGAGCTGGGGGTCCCTGGAGAAGCCTCTGGCTGCCATCTGCCCCCTCGGAGTCACTGGTCATCACAGGAGTTACAGGAGCCTCCCTCCCTCCCTCTCCTGCCACAGCCCCTTCCCCCTTGGGTGTTTCACCCTGAGATGCGGGGCTCCCCTTACCACCCTTCCATCCGCAGGCCCACGAGCTCACACGCTACACCCCCTCCCCAATCCTACCCCGGCACTTGCCAGCATTTCACTATCAAAACTTCCATCTTGGCTTTTGCCAGAGCCTTCCATCTGTGCCAACACGTTGGGACTGCTCCCCAGAAATCCATCCGGGCTGGAGGCCCATTCCCAGACACCTGCTGCTTCTCCAAGGAGAGGATGTGTTTGCTAATGACTCTGTCTCTTTGAAGCAGCCCTCTGCCTCACTTCGGTCCTCTTTCCCTGTGCTCGCCTCTCCCCGGTGTGGCCGCCCTTCAAAGGCACCCCTTTTTGTCTGTCCACCACCCCTCTTCCCCCAGCTGGTTGGGGACTTCTCCATCATCCGGAATGCTCGGGAGGGACGAGAGAACCCCGAGTCCTCCCCAGGAAGCGCCCCGCTCCCCCATTACTCTCCTGTTTACTACCAAGGAGCCAATCGCCCTAACACGGCTGTTGGCTGATGTGGTTACTTGATGAAACATCTTCCATTGAGCTGAACACAAGGCAGCAGTGCCTTGTGGGAGATTCAAGAGGATAAGATCTGTGGAACCCGCAGTCTAGGGGGAGAGATAAGCTCTGAACAAACGGGCAAGAACCCAAGGGTGCCTCGACAAGTGCCAAACAAGGCTCTCAGGAGGATGAGCACAGCTGAGGATGGCCGGGACTTGCAGGCTAAGGGAGCGTTCCAGGCAGGGGCATAGAGGAGAGACGCATAAGCCTGGCTGGAAGGAAAGGGCCATGGGACTGGGGCTAGGGGAGATCTGCTCCGAAAAGTAGCTTTTGGCCAAACCGTGGAGGGCACGCACGGAATGCCACCAACATTGAGGAGCTGTTCCTTCTCATCAGCCCACTCATCAGCCATACTGGGAGGCCACTGTCAATAGCCTTCAAGGTAGGAGTTCTTATCTGGGCTCCATCAACTTATTATTTTTTTTTAAATTCAATTTTATTTTCAGTTCTAATTTTCTTTCTCCCGCCTCCACCCATTGGGAAGGCCTGGCTCTCAATCCACTGAGCTACCCAGCTGCCCCCTATTTTACATATTTAAAAACATTATTCCCCTTAGGGTTCCAGAGGCTTCATCAGACTGCCAGAGGGGTCCACGACACAAATACAAGGCTAAGAATCCCTGATTTAAAGTCTTTTTTCTTTTTAAACCCTTACCTTCTGTCTTGGAATCATACTGTGTATTGGCTCCAAGGCAGAAGAATGGTGAGGGCTAGGCAATGGGGGTCAAGTGACTTGCCCAGGGTCACACAGCTAGGAAGTGTCTCAGGTCAGACTTGAACCCTGGACCTTCTGTCCAGCTGCTCCGGATTTAAAGTCTTTTCTCAGGAAGTGAACCCCAATCTGGACAGGCACCACGTTGACACTGACCAGGTCAAAGTTGTCTGGTCTGTGCACTCATCTTGGGCCATGAGCAATAAAAGAACGGGGCTCCCCTTCCTTTCTCCCCATTCTTCAGGGATACAACAGAGTTTAGAACCAAGAAATTGTCTCTCTCTTCCCTAAATATGGCTTAAGAGCTTAAGCGGGCTCAGTCATTCCCTCTATTTATCTCTTTTCTGTCTATCTCTTCCCCCAACCCAGCTCCAGCCCCATCTTCGTTCTCTTTGAAAAGTCAGCCTCCAAATAGCTGTTTAACCAATCAGCCATTACTCTATCCCATGTCACCCATTCCCTACCATCAGTTCGTAATGGGCCAATTTTCCCTTTTACCTTCTGTCTGCTCAGAGAATATCTTGAGAACCTTTGATTGTGCGTTAAAATATCCTCTGCAATTCCTCGTTCAATATCTCTTTCTGCTCCTCTAATTGTCCCTTTTAACTCCCTACTCCTCCTGTATAAATCTTCCCATCCTCCTCCTTTTCAGGCTGTTAATAAATACACGTTCTAAAAAAATATACATAAACATCTATTGTTGGTTAAATAACTCAGAGCGAATCGGAGCCACCATCCATTTAGAGTTATGGCTCTGCCTTGCACAGGCCCGCAGAAATCCTCAGTGCAGCCGAGTGCCCACCTGCCCTCCCCGGGCGAGTCCCTGCCCGGCTCCGCAACGGGGCTGCTGGAAATAAGGGAAGTTAATGGCCCCAGAAAGGGCGCCTGGCGGAGGGGGACGAGGATGCTGCAGGGACGCCTCTCACAGCGGAGTGGAAAGACGAGGAGGCGGCCGGGCAAGGAGAGGAGGGCCCTTGTTCGGGAGTGGGGGTGCCCAAGTGAGTGGCATTGGGGTTTGCTGGTCAGAAGGAACTACGGGGCCCCTCCCGTCCCTCCCGCCCCTCCGAGGCCCAGGCTTCAGCCACGGGGCCCTGTTTCGGGCTCTTTCTTTAATTCAGTGTTTGTTTCTCATTAGAGCCGAGCACCAAAAGGCAGGTCAGGGGCTATTTACTCTCCATCCTCACTTCAGCGAGATGGCGCAGATTCCAAGACGTCTGCAAGGCCTCGTCTTATACCCACATCGCCCCGGAGAGCCGTGCTCGGGTCATGGCACCTCCGAAATCAATGGTCTCCCCTCCGCCGTCCCCTGCCCCCCCCACCTCCGGAGGCCCCCCACAGGCCCCGCTAGCTGCAGCTGCGGCTGACGCCCTCTCAGAATCTCAGGGAAGAGGGAGCGAGAGGGAGATATATTAAACTCTTCAATCTCTGTAAGTGTCTTTTCCCATGAGGCAGGCGCTAAGAAAGGAGGAAATGGGAATGTCCAAGCACGGCGCAGGTACCCGACTCATCTGGAGGCAGCCAGCGCCGGGTGACCCCTCAGGATTAGAGGAGCGGGGTCGGGGGGCAGGGGGTGCCTGAAATGAGGGGAGCTGACTCTGTAAGATGGATGTGGCCTGTGGACACACACACACACACACACACACACACACACCCCTGAGCTGAGGGGCCTTAGCCTTTCCAGGTCCTGGCCCCTTGGGCAGGCAGGCCGGTCAAGCCTCGGACCTAGCCTCGGACCCTGTGTCACAGCCCCCGAGGCTCACGAAGGAAGCGAGTGATGAAGGTGATTTGTGTGCTTATTCCATTTCGTAGAGCCCCTGAAGTCTCTGCGGGCCTCTCAGGGGGGCCCCTGACCCACGCTGAGAATCTCTGCCCCAGAGGCAGCCAGGCCCCAGAAAAAGGCCAGGGGACCGTCGCCAAACAGGGCTGCAGGCTGTGTACAAGGAGGCACGAGCGACCGAACACAGAGAGACAGTCAGGAAACAAGCATTTATTATCAGGCCCTTCAAAGGGAGGCAGGCTGCAAACCAGGGGGAAACGGAGGCAAGCAAGAAGTCTGTCCTCGAGAAGCTTATGTTCTAGTGGAGGAGACAAGATGGAAACAGAGGAACATATGGGGTACGCAGTAAAGAAACGGATGTTTCAGTCAACAAAATGAGACAGACACAGAGAGCCAGAGGGACAGAGACAGAGAGGGTAGGGGGGCAGAGAGACATGCTAGAGAGGGAGGGACAGAGAGACAAAGACAGAGAGAAGAAAAGAGGGGGAGAGGGAGAGAGAGAAAGAGAGAGAGAGGAGAAGAAGAAAGAGGAGGAGGAGGAGGAGGGACACAGAAACAGATTCAGAGAGAAAGAATGAGAGAGAGACAGAGAAAGATAGAGACATAGAAAGGGAGGGACAGAGAGGGGGAGAGAGAGAGGGAGACAGAGAGAGAGAGACAGAGATGGGAACAGAGAAAAGCAGAGAGACATAAAAGGACAGGAAGCCATGATAAAGAAGGGACAGAGAGACAGAGACAGTGAGAGGGGGAAAGAGGGGGAAAGAAAGAGACAGAAAGAGGAGGTGAGAGACAGAGGGACAGAAACATAGAAAGGGAGAGACAGAAGGAAAGAGGGGGAGTGACAGGCAGAGAGATGGGGAGAGAAGAAAGTAGAGAGACATAAAGGGACAGGGAGCCATGATAAAGGAGGGACAGAGAAATTCAGAGAAGGAATGAGAGGGGGAAAGACAGACAGAGAAAGATGGGGACAGAGGAAAACAGAGATAGAGGGACAGAGAGACAGAAACAGAGAGGAGAGGGAAAGAGAGAGAGAGAGAGAGAGAGACAGAGAGAGAGAGACAGAGAGACAGAGAGACAGAGAGAGAGAGAGAGAGAGAGAGACAGAGAGAGAGAGAGACAGAGAGACAGAGAGACAGAGAGAGAGAGAGAGAGAGAGAGAGAGAGAGAGAAATGGGGACAGAAGAAAGCAGAGACATAAAGGGACATGATAGAGGAGGGACAGAGAAGCAGAGACAGTGAGAGGGGGAAAGATTGGGAAAGAGACAGAGGTGGGGTGAGAACCAAAGGCAGAGACAGACAGAGAAAGGAAGACAGAGAGAGCAGAGACATGATAAAGAGAGAGGGACAGAGAGACAGAGAGGGATGAGGGGATAGAAAAAGAGAGAAAGGAGAACAGAGGAAGATAAAGAGGGTTAGAGAGACAAAGGGAGGGGAGTCAGGGAAAGGGAAGGCGGGAGGGAGGGAGGGAGAGGAGAGGGATTGGGTTCTCATCCTGGCCCTTCACACGACACACATTTAAAAGTCACCGAGGCAACATGTCTGCCAGTCATCCTGCGGGCGCCTCAGAGCGGCTTGTGACGGCCGTGTCGGGGTGTGCGCGTTCCAGAACGATGCCCTTTGATCTCCAGGCAGAGGAGAGGCTTCAGCCCTGGACGGTGGCTCCAGTGGGGTCCCACCTCCCACTCCTGATAACCTTCCTGAGGCTTACGAGGCGGCTCAGTAATCAGGGGGGAGATACCATTCTCTAAGTGCTTCCTTTTGCACCTGATCCCTGGGCCTCAGCATCAGCAGCTACTCCTCGGCGCTGGCCCCGAAGGGAATTTATCCTAATCCTGGAATAAAGGAAGCCTCTGACAGGGACGGTGCCCTGTGGCTGGTGTCTCGGCCGGCCGCCCAGCCCCCTCCCGGCCCTGCTCCACAGACGTTCCCTCCCAGAGTCACAGAGGGGCCCGAGGAGCCCCCCAGGCTCCAGGCTCCCTGACCCTCCTCCGCGCTGGCCTGGCCAGTCTCGCACCTCCCGAGTGCGAGTTCCAGGCCGTTCTCAGGCGCCGGTCGAAGGCCCTTGGAGGAGCTGCCTTCTTGGTCTGCCAGCCTCGAATTTACGCAGAGGCCGCGAGGGAAAGGGGCCGAACTCTCCTGGCTTCGGCCAAGTGCCCGGCGGGCACCCGCCGAGAAGAAGGCTCGGTGGGGCTCGTGGCCCTGAGCCTCCCCCATTTCCTCTCCTGGGACCCCCAAGCCTAAGCGCCGGCTCCCTTCCTGCCCGCCCGCCCCGTCTGGCCCCTTCGCCAGCTCACCTCTCCTGCACATCGACTTTCGGGAGTCCCTCAGGGACGATGTAAACAGTGTGAAGCTTCAGCTGTAATCGCTCCTGTTACTTCAATGTCTCACTCTCTGGCCAGAAGATTTCTCAGGCCAGACAGCATGCCAGGCTGGGCCTCCCCAGGGCCTCCTGGACACCTCCAGACTCTTTGTCCTCTGGAGGAACTCCACCCTTGGCCTCCTTCTTTCGCTGGCCTCTTTTCCTAGTTCCAGCGCCAGGCAGTGCAAGACAGGCCTTACCCCTAAAAACGCCAGCCGCTCAGCTGCGTGCCGCCTTCCAGGCTCTGCGAGCTCCTCTCTCGTCTCCTCCCACGATGGCAGTGATGGGCCCAGCGTCATGGGTGAGGACTGGGACGAGGGGAGTCATCAAATATCTGTTTGGGACGTGGCCACGGTGACTCTGGGTGATCATCGGTTCATGGCACCCACTCATACCTCATCCGTGTGACCGAGGTAGAAAATGTGGCCATTAGGAGCCTCCTACACTTCTTTTCTTCCCCCTTCCTTCCTCTGACTCCTAAAAATCCCACCATTACCGCCCCATGCTTTAGAGGCAGAAGGGCCTAATTTATAGGGGATATTAGTCTGGTATCTATAAATTAGTTTAAAAATATTTTAAGCATTCTGTTTAATATAATTGTTCTCCTTTATAATTCTACGCAATTAAAACATCCCAAGAAAGGGCCCTAGAAAGGAAGGTCTTCATCAGATTGGCAAAGGAGACCATCACACAAAAAAGGTTAAGAATCCACATTCCAATTAAAAAAAAAAAAAAAAAAAGCATTGGTCCTGGAACTAGGAGTCCTGGATCCCAGTCTCATCTGCATGTGATCCTGTTGTTCCATTTCTCTAAGCAAGCCTCGATTCCTTCATTTGTAAAATGGAGATAGAGTACCTAACCTAACCTTTCATACAACTTTTATAATGAGAAACTTGGGAATAATGAGCCAACAATGGATCCAGAGGTAGCTAGGAGGCATAGTGGCTAGAGTACAGGGCCCTGAGTTCAAATCCAACCTCAGAAACTTATTAGCCCTGTGATCCTGGGTAAGTCACTTAAACCCTGTTTGCTTCAGGTCCTTATCTGTAAAGTGGAGACACAGTAGAGAAGGAAATGGTGAGCCACTCCGGTATCTTTGCTCCAAAAACCTCAAGGACAAGTCCATGGGGGTCGTGTAGGGTTGGACACAATTGAACAACAACAAAAATGGTGGAACAGTGTCTGCTGAGATCTTCCCTGGAAGGTTTTGAGTCTGGCTCAATTTCCCTTCAGGGATGCTGCAGGAGAGACTTGCTGCTTCAAATGAGGGTTGGAGTAGATGAACTCTTAATGCCCCTTCCAACTCTTGAGAAATGATTCCATAATTTATGGGAAAGCACTTTGCAAGGTCTAAGTGATGCATAGATGTGAGTGATTATGTTGGGGCATGTTACTGTTCTCTCCCAAATGCTTGATCATCTCTATTCTGGAAGCCCCAATCCCACCACCGTACACCCTAGAAAGTCCTCTTGCTCCCTCTAAACCAGGGCATAGGATTTCAAAAGAGGACTCCTATCAGTCCCTCTCAAACTTTGAATCATTTTCTTAAATGAGCTAAGGCCCCAAAAAGATTAAAGGACTTAACCAAGGTCACATAGGTAAGAAGCAGAGGGCTGAGGGCCAAAGCCTACCTTTGTGGAATCTAAACTCAGTGTACATCCAATAATACCATGCTGTAACCAAGGAGACTTGGAATTTTGTGCTCTGGGATATTAAAAAAGCCTTCCAATTGTAGAGAGAATCCAGGCCTGGACCTCAGGGCCAGTGCAAATACACAGTAAAAAAAGAATATCATTACTTTTTCTTACATGACAGCCCTCAAGTTCTTCTTTTTTGGAACAGTAAAGTACAGACCTAGCACGCTGAAGGGGGCAGCTAATGCCAGCTTCCTGGGTAACTCAGCAGCACTCTCATTTCCAAGAACTCCAAGGCAAGAAAAATGAATTCAGAGAATTATGCCTTGGACAAAAACCTTGGGCACACTTAAGACTTCCCCACTGAAAGGGGTTGAACCCTGAAACTCTTTCATCAATCCCTCTCTCATCTGATGGGGCCAAGGATGGCCTGGAAGAAGCTCTAAACACAGCTTAACCATGTGCAGTGTGCACACAGACACACAAAATGGCCTTGGGGGCACATGTGCCCTTCGAGCTAGAATGCTATTTCCTCATCTCCCCTACAAAACTAGGTAGTTTGATAGACATAATTTTCAGCCAAGTCTCCTTCCACTTCTTATTCGTTCTAAACAAAAGGTTCTGCCAATCGGTAGCGAGGAAGGACCCCTAATCCAAGTCACAAGCCAGTGCTTCAGTCTCAGACAATCCTGGGCTTCTCCAAGCTCCAAAATTTTACATGCTGGTATAGAGGAATCAATTGATTTCAGGGAATAGTTCCAGCCCTTTCAATCAATCGACAAGCATTTATTAAGCCAGGGATTCTTAACTTAGAGTCCATAGACCCCCGGCCCTCCATGAACTTGGAAGGGGGAGAAAAATGACATCTTTGTTTTCACTCATTTCTAACTGAAATGTAGCACTTCCTTCAATTATTCACAAATCACTATTTATTCCGAGAGGGGGTCCACAGACTTCGCCAGATCACAATGGGGTCTGAGACACAAAAAAGGTTGAGAACTCTTGTATTAAGCACTTACTGTATGCCAAGCACTACGCTAAGCTTTTGGGGGCAAAAAAGGAATGAAACCTGGATCTATGATTTCATCAATACAGTGAATTCCAGAGGAAAAAACTCTCTGCCAAGGCAGGAAACTGTGCCTTAGAGTCTCTGAGAGCTAGTTGCCTGAGGGCTTGCTTAGGTTCCTAAAGCCAGCATGTGTCAGCAGCAGCAGTTTCCAAAGGCTGCTCTAACTACTACACCATCCTGCCAGGCCCTGAGCTAAGCCGGCTACAAAGAAAGGCAGAAGCACAGCTTTTTACACTTCTCCCTATTACTTGCTTTCCCATTATTTGCAGACAATTATCTGCAATAATTAGACAATTACCCTTAAAGACGATTATCCTTTTCCAACAGCAAACACGGATGTTCTTTTCTTGTGTCTTTTAATGAAACCAATCTGAAGAAGTCTTTATTTACATAAAGTCACATAATTCCCTTTCAGGAGGGTCTCAGTGAAATGGCAAAGATTCCACAAGTCTCACCTAGGGTTTAGGGTGGGCCTTTTTTTGGGGGGGGGGGTGTAAGAATGGGAGGTGGGGAAGAATAGATTTCTACCGTTTCCCTAAACAGTTGTAACTGCTTTTAAAATGGGTGCCACTGGGAAGAAAGGGGGTTAAAACTCCTTAAACTAGGAGTTCTTCATCTTTTTGGGGGGTGTCATGCCCCCCTTCTCACAAGAGTGTCTTTAAACATATTAAAAATCAGTGGGATCACAAGGAAATTCGTTCTGTTGAATAGAGCTATCAAGATAGATAGGTGGATATTTTTAGAAGGCAACTTCCCAGGCCTAGGTTAAGAAGCCCTGCTAAGCCCAACGGATCATAAAGCATCAACCTCATGATCTTAGCTTTGTCAGAAATCGTTCTCCAATGCTCCGGGGTCCAGGTGGGCCTCTTACGGACCAGTCTGAGCCTCCCTCTCCAAATCGCTCGGGGGACGGATTCCGGAGGCCGGGGCTGCCCGAGCGGAGCCCCCCCGCCTTCTCCTTCCCGTCGAGGCTTTCTCCAGGGCCAACGGCTGGCCCAGGCCGGAGGGGGCATCCCAGAGGCCGGGAGGCTGACTCGGGCACGATCTGATCTCCGCAGAGGTAAACCCACGATGCTGATGGTGCTTAAAAGCGGGAGGGGGCAGGGTGGGCCGGAGCGACAAGCGGGTCTCCCCCGGCTCTGACGGCGACCAGGGATTGTCTGTACTTGACTCCTTGTGGGCAAAAATCAGCAGCGAGAGCCGCTTTCTTCAAAGTTAAAAAAAAAAATCCACTAAAGCCCATCCCTGCTGTGTTTATAAAGAGCTGTTTTCTTCCCGAGCTGTACAGCATGGCGGCCCTCCTCTGAAATTTCTTTTTAATCCTAGCAGGAGTCCCAATTAGCGTGTTGGGTAATCTTTCGAGGAGACCTGGGAGTTGCCCGGGCCCCGTGCGCCCACGTATGTCTGAGGATGACTCTGGTGCCCGGGCATCCTCCAGGGAAAAAGGGGCGAGTGGGTGCGGGGACGTGCCAAGGGGAGCCGCGTTCTACGCTTCCATGGGGGGATGCAGACACACACGTGAGGGGGTGCTCGTATGCCTTACATCACAGCCCAGGGGGCGCCGCCATCTACCTGGTACCGAGCTCCCGGACAAACCCACCGGGATCGGCCCACACTCTGCCTGGAAACGGAGCCTCTCTGCCCATGCCAGGCCCCCTGGGGCCAGGCGCTCCCCTCCGGGGGACTCGGACTCTCCTGCTCTGCACCAGGGACGGGGCTGCGATGGAGGGGGACCTGCCAGTGACCTACTTTCCTTTGTTGTTTTAGGAAGGGCTGATGTCAGTGCAGAACTCAGCAGAGAGGCATCGAGGGGGAAAATGGGATGGAGGGAACCGTGGGGGAGAGAGGAGGAGGGCGGTGCTGGAGGCGGCCGGGGTACCTGCAGAAATTCTAGCGACACTTATTGGGCCCAGAGGACTGCCTGACGCTATGGCCAACACAGACATGGGAGGAGGGTCCCCCGCAGCTTCCCATCGCTGTGGATAAATATGTGCACACACGCGCAAAAAGCCTTTGTCCGGAGCCGGGTCGTGGCTGGTCCGGTGGACATGGGCATCAGGGAGTTCGGGTGGGTTTTGGGGGGGACCCCCCTGCCCCCCACACCCTGCTTCCCCGGCTGCAGCGAAGCGGCTGGCTTTGCATTCCGGCTCCTCCTTGCGGCCCTTGGTTAGGATGCCGAGCTGCAGCTGCCCTGACATTTGGGAGTTGGAGGCTCTCCACACTCGCCGGGGCTGGAAGAAATTGGTCTTTGGGGAGGCAGAAGTCGGTTTCTCTCTGCACGCAGGTTCCTTGGTAACCCCTTCAAGAGCTCTGCAAGCATCCCCCCCCCCCCGGTAACCCCCACGAAGGCTGCAGGTTTGGGGTGGCCGAAGCCACGGCCCTCCGGCCCCTCGGAGCCTTCCAAGGGCCACGACGGCCAGCACTGTGCCGGGGCCCTTCGCTTCAGTCTTTTTCCCTTTGCAGTCAGAGAACAGCCTGAGAGCATCCAGGCTGAAATCCTGCCTCTGACACTTGCTGTCTGTGACCTTGGACAAAGTCACCGGAGCTCGAGAGGCTGCGTCCTCCTCCGGGCAAGGCCAGGCTGGACGGGGGGACCTCCGAGGCCCCTCCCAGACCCGAGATCCGGGATCCTCGACCCCGGGGCCTCGGGGTGCACAGCGAGACCCCGTCTCTGCAGAGCTCGGTGGCTGATTTCTGCCTGTGCTGCCATTTCGGGCTTCAGCGCCCCGAGGAGTTAACAGGAACCCCAGAGGATGCACCTGTGCCTTCCTGGGTGGAGCCGATCTCCACTGACATTCAGTCAACAGGCTCTAATGATAAACCAATTTCATATCCACACTTTCGTTAAAACCCAAAGCCACGAACTCAGGGTACGGCCCGTGTCATGAATTTCCCCTTTTTTAAGGGAGGCTCCTGGGGGTCCTCGATGGTGTTGGGGAGGGGGGCAGGGCAAGGCTAAGTCGCTCCAGCGCTCACATGTACCGTGACTCCTGCAGGAGGACCTCCTGGCCCCCCAACAAGCCTGGCATATGACTGAAGTCATTCCCTCCTCCTCAACAGACTCATCTGTTTCTCAGAGAGAAGGCGAGAAACAGAGAGAAGCCAAATTCCTCCTATTCTGCAATGGAACAACAACAACAAAATAGGTTACCTGATAATTGCCTGCTTTCCGAGTAGAGTATAAGCCAGTGGCTGGAACAGCGGCCAGGCCGCAGGGGCTGCGGGCGGCTAAAGGGCAGCTTGTGGCCCTCTCGGGGCCGGGCCGGGGTGCTGTCTGAGTACCCGGCCTCGCCAGCTACTTCTC
This sequence comes from Gracilinanus agilis, assembly GCF_016433145.1. Lineage (NCBI taxonomy): Eukaryota > Metazoa > Chordata > Mammalia > Didelphimorphia > Didelphidae > Gracilinanus > Gracilinanus agilis. The sequence goes on along the minus strand of NC_058133.1, from coordinate 490,650,664 downwards.
GAATCTACATGGCGCTGATTTATTTACCTTCTGTGGAAGAGACAACAATCATCATATTTACACTCTATGCTACAGCTGCCTGCGTTTCCCCCGCAGCAGCCCCCCCCCCCCCCCCGCTAAGTACTCTATTAAAAATGCTGCTTCTTTTTTTTTTTTCCTCTTGGAAAGAGAGACCTTCCCTTTCCCAGGGCCTCTCCTCTCGCTTTTGCTGATCTCAACCTTGTTTCCAAAATCGAAATCCGTGGCCGTGAAACGTGCCGGCGAACGCGGGGGTTACGGCTTCACGGCGGGCCAACGAGAAAACAGACTCTAGAGGGCAAAAACATTAAAATTTTTTTAAAATGCGCCTTTCTTGAAAGCCTTTAATAATTAGGACTCGTGTGACGAGGAGGCGCATGAAAGGTAAAATGGATGTTGTTTAAATGTGGCGTCATTTAAAGAGTACCCTGGTGTTCGAGTTCCTCATTACCATACAGGTACACAAGCTTTGAAGGCAATTAAGCTGGCAAAGACATAGCTCAGCCCGCTGGGGGACCGGGGAAGGGGTCGTGGGGCTTCATTCAGCTGCTGCCACCAGGGGTAACATTCACGATTTTCTTTTTAACTTCTGATGGCCCCCTTTCCTTCCATTCTGCTGGCATAAAAAGGGAAGGGGGTGGGGGGCTGAGAAAAAGGCTTGAAAGGTTCTTATTAGCCCTAATGGCTCACCTAGGACTTGGGGAGAACTCGCTGCCACCCCTCCACAGATGTCTGGGGCAGGGACGCCTCCACGGGAGACGGACGGGCCTGGACAAAGAGAACCCATTTACCCTCCGTGCTCTGGACCGCTTCCCGCCGAGGCTCTGGGTGGAAACCATCCACAGAGGTCCCTGAAGGAGGACTCCTTGGGCCCCTCTGGAGGCGGCTCCTCTCTCTTTCCAAGAGGCAGAGCGAGGCCCGTTCTCTGCCCCCCAACACTTGAGGGGTGTCAGGGAGCAGAAAAGCCCCCGCCTTCTTGTGGGTACAACCAAGCCCAGCGGGGCTAAGGGGCACTTTTCCTTCTGCTTTTCCATTTGGTTCCTTTGAGATCAAAGCCCCCCAAACTCGTTAACTAAGAACTTTGACTCGGGCAACTATTCACCAAGAGATAGAGCACTTATGGCCAACTCTCTCGTTACAGCATCTTCCAAGCGGGAAAACCCACTGCCAGGGACGATGGGCACCAGGCCACTGCCCGCCTGGAATGAGACTAGGAAGGAAAGAAACAGCGTCAGTGAGGTCAAAACATGAAACTGAAAGCTGGCAGGCAGCACGCTCTGTCACTTTGTTTAAGCTTTTTTAAAAGGCAATTTAAAACAAGTATCCTTCCTGCGGGTAAATTTGCCCCATGCCTCAAGGAGGCCCCTCACTCTATGCTACAGATGTCGTTAAGGAGGAAAGACTCACTTGGGCACTTGATGAGACTCGGAGAGGGATTTGGGGTCGGCCGGACTGAGACGAAGAGCCCCAAGGAGCAGAGCGTTGAGGCTGGGGTCCGAGGCTCCTCGCTGGGCCCAGGGCAGACGGCTGCGCCGGGAGCTCCTCCGGAGACAAGTGCCGCACCCCACAAGAAGAGCCAAACCTCCTTTGGTTCCAGAAGCACGGAGGGGGCACTCCTGGGATTTTGGCCTAGTGGACAAAGCAGTGGACATACCCATTGCCCTACTGAGCCGCAGAGGCCCGTTTCCCTTTCTCCAGGCACTCGTCAGGGGGTCCTCCGGGCCTTTATTCCCTCCCTGCTAAGGTTATTTCTAAGACATCAGGGAAGAGCCCACGACCCCGACGGTCAAACACTGAAACAAAACCTTTCCAATGATTTAGAGCCTTCGGTTCTTTCTCATCTCTTGCTCTTGGGGCAGTGAAGGGTCTGCTGGGAAAAGGCCTGGCTTTGGTGCCAGAGGGCCTAGGCTCCAACAGCCACTTCCTATTTTTGTGTTTCTTGGCATCGTCCTCTGTAGAATCGTGGGTTCTTCACCTTTTCAAGTGGGGTTCCTGTGGACCCCTTCTCAGAATCAGGTTTTTAAATACATTAAAAAATGCATGGGAGTAAAATGACAATGAAATGCAGTTATCAAAATAGAGATATTTTTGAAAATTCTCAGCTGCCATGTTAAGAACCTGAAAAAAAATTTTTTGGGGTTGCAATTCCTCAGATTTAATTAATTAATCTAGAATAATTTTTCCATGGTTACATGATTCATGTTCTTTCCCTCCCCTCCTCCCAGAGCCAACAAGCCATTTCAGTTGGTAAAAAAAAACGACTTCTAAAGTCCTCTCCTGCTCTGTGTAATTCATACGACCTCAGGAGTCATCTAGTCTAACCTTCCAAACAGTATAAAAATCCAGCCTACTGTATCCTTCATAAACAGTCAACCATCTTGCGCTTGAATACTTTTAATGACAAGCAACTCACTATTTCACAAAGTAGTTCAAAATCCTGTCAGATGACTCAAACTGTTAGTTAACTTTTTTTTTCTTTTCTTAAAAAACCCTCGCCTTTCATCTAAGAATCAATTATTATGTATTGTTTCCAAGACAGAAGAGTGGCAAGGGCTAGGCAACAGAGGTTAAATGATTTGCTCAGGGTCACAGGCCAAATCTGAACCCAGGGTCTCCTGCTTCCAGACCTGGTGACTCTATCCACTAAGCCACCTAGCTGCACCCAAGAATTTTTCTTTATATTGGGCAGGTATCTTTGTGTAACCTCTATTAATAAGAGGAACTCCAGAGATCATCTGGAAGGGACCTCAGAGATATCTACTTCAGCCCCTTTATTTTACAGAGGGGTAAACTGAGCTCTAGAAAGGTGAAATGATTTCCCGAAAATCACACTGGCAGTAAACAACAGATTTCATTTGTTATTTTTGCCACTTCAGCGGTGTCTGACTCTTTATGACCCCATTTGGGGTTTTCCTTGCCAAAGGTACTGATTGGAATAGTTTGCCATTTCCTTCTCCAGCTCATTTGATAGATGAGGAAACTGAGGCAAACAGGATTTTGTGACAGGTCCAGGGTCACACAGCCAGTGAGTGTCTGAGGCTGAATTTTGGATTCAGGAAGACTCATCTTCCCGATTCCAATGCCGGGGCTCTGTGCACTGTGGCACCACCTGCGTCCCTAGAAAACAACCCAGCTGGGGATCAGATTCAGTTTTCTGACTCCAAACCTGGTGGCCTTTCCATGGCACTGTACTCCCCCTTATAACTGCCTAAAAGAGCAAAATGGTAGCTATCCAGGGTCCCCAAAGCTCCCCTCTTCTAGTCAGTGGGATGCCACCTACGGCCACATCAGAATGAATAATTTCAGTTCCCCCCTTGAACGAAGATGCTACTAACTCTGCCTTCTATTCTCAAGGGGAGGCAAAGTAGAGAATGGGTGACTGCTCAGAAAAGGAGGAGGAAAAGAAGGGAAGAAACTCGTATTCTGGATCCAAAGTGATCAGCCATCTTTCTTTTAAATTTATTCTACACTCGGTCTGAAAAACAGAAAAAGAAACCAGAAAGAGCACCACGGGTTCTCCAGAAATGTCAAGTATCACATTTTATCGGACGTATGCAGAACGATCCAGCTGTGGCACCTTCTCCCAGAGATTACCCCTGAAGGTGCTGAAAAGAGCAGATCATGTTCCCGGCCCAGTGATTTTCCAGAATCGTCTCCTCTGTAATTCCTAATTCTGGTTCACCCAGAAAAGGCCAAAAAAAAAAAAAAAAAAAAAAAAAGAAACGACAATGATAACAATCCTTTACATTAGCACAGTGCTTTCTGGCCTTCAAAAGGTGTCTACATACAACAGCTCATCTGATCCTCCCCATGATAAGGCTGAGCTCCCGGGGGCCGGTCCATTTGTAGAGTGAGGACGGAGCAGGACGAGGTTTATTATTATCCCCATTTGACAGATGAAGAAAATGAGAGAAGGTCAAACAACTTCCTGAGGTGGTGTAGCAAGCCAAGGTAGGAACCGGGATCAGAACTTGGGGATGTTTTTAAAAGTCTATTTGATTTTAAACAATTAACAAGAATCTATTTTCCTTGCTTTCTGCCCCAATTAGGGAAAAAGACAAACAAAACCTTTTTAACAAATATGCACGATTAAGCAAAATAAATCACCTCAATGGCTAAGTACTAAAAATGTATGTTTGCTGGTTCTCCAACCTTCCCGAGACCATCAGGAAGAGATGGGGAACATTCTTCATCATTCTTCAGCTTGAAATCATGCTTGGCCTTTGTACCAATCAGGATTCTTAAGTCTTTCAAAGTGGTTTTTAAAGTGTTATCATTGGGGGCAGTTAGGTGACTTGGTAGATTGAGAGCCAGGCCTAGAGATGGGAGGTCCCGGGTTCAAAACTGGCCTTAGATACTTCCTAACTGTGAGACCTTGAGCAAGTCACTTCACCCCCATTGCCCGGCCCTTACCGCTCTTCTGCCTCAGAATCAACGCATAGTATTGATTCCAAGATAGAAGGTGAAGGTTTAAAAAAATAAAATAAAGTGTTGTCATCGTAGAAATTGCTCTCCTGGTTCTGCTCGCTTCACTCTGCATTGGGTCATTCGAGCCTCCTTAGATTTCTCTGAAACTGTAGGTCAGCATTTCTTTAGGTGCAGGTGGCACCCCTTTAATTCCCAGTTTTTGCCATGACAAAAAGAGCCACGAGGAATATTTTTGTACTTGCGGCCCCTTTTCCTCTTCCTTTGATCTTTTTGGGGATTCTTAGGAATGGCATTGCTAGGTCAAAGGCTATTTCTATTGTTTCTAATGAGGGGAGACGATCTAGAAAAGGAATCTGCAAAGTGCAGGGAGAAGGAGACAGATATCTTTGCAGAGGCCAAGCTCCTGGGGAGGAGGCGGAGAAGTCCAGGATGGAAATCAGGGCTAGGGAGTTACCCAGGCTGCAGAGCAGCCCTTTCCACTCTCCTACCCGGGCTTGGGCAGACTCTCTTCTCTTAGCCCAGTGTCTTGACTTTCTGCGAACTGCGGGGGCCCCAGATGAACAGCATCCTGATGTCGGTGGGAGGCTGGGAGAGGAGAGCCAGAGGAGACAGAAGAGGACAAGAAGGGCCCCGGAGAGTTTCAGGCTCTCGCTCCACGGCAGAAGACAAAGGTTGCCATGGGGGACGAGGGGGAGCAGGGAGAAGGAGAGGGCACTGGTGCTCTTCCCTGGGCGCTCGGTGTCCTTCCCTTCAGCAGGGTCTTTTCCTCGGGTCTCTGAGCTTGCCCTCAGCAATGATCAAGGCAGCCCCAGAGTTCTCTTCCCCTCTGGTGTGCCTGTGGCCAAAACCGAACACAGACACAGGCGCTCCTCTGAGGTCATTATCTGCTAATGAATTAAGGTAGCAGCTAAACCATGAAAGAAAGGGCACCAGGCTCGACTCTGCAACTCGCCTTGTAAGTAAATACTTCAGGGACTGCCTCACTCATTAGTCAAATACCAACAGTACCACTGAAATGCAAACTGGCAGCAGTCACGGCTCTTCAGAATAAACGAACAGGTCTGTCCTTCCTCGTGAAAGACAGGCTGGCATTTGTCTCACGTTAAAAAAAACAAAAACAAAAAACAACTCAAGCCATCAACGGGAACAAAGAAAAGCCTTAACCCTGCCCCGCTCGCTGCCCCCCAAAAGAGGAAGGATGTAGAAACACCGTGAAATCACAGCTAACAAAAGCCCATTTGGACCAACAATTAGCCTGGCCAGCTCAGCTGGTGAAAGGAACCAAACAAGCATCTTCTTCCCTTCCTGCCTGAGAGAGACTTGGCTGCAGAATCATCCCCCGAACTCAAAATGCGGAGGGCTTTTTAGGTTTTTTGGGGGGGAGAAAACCACTGAACTCTTCTATATGTTCAAAGGAGGAGTCTGTGTTACTCAGCCAAAGTTGGGTTTTTATTGTGTTTTTTTTTTGGTGCTGGTGTCGTCATTACGGTAATGAGAGCTTTGAAGCCACCACAAAAAGCAAGATATGCCTTTTTAAAAGAGCTGAACCAAGTTATTATAGCAACTGAGTCCTAAAAGGAATTTTCAAGTAAAAATATAGTATCATGTTAAGTTGTTATGGCAACTGACATTTTAAAGTAACTGCATTTGAGCAAGTTTCTTCTTCCACCCTCTCTGCAAATCTTTGCAGAAACTTCAGGCTAAAATTATGCTTTAATTTTAATTAGCCAAATAGGTCATAAATATAGCTTATCCCCAAATCCTTATGAAGCCAACCCCGTGCTGTCTGCACGCAGCTGATCCACTAATGAGAAAATATATCTACGAAGGCCCACTTACTATTAAAAAACCCCATCCAATATTTTTCTAATATAATTTATCAATTTAAACACATTGCATAATGTGATATTCTGTAGCATTCCATTAAGATGATAAATAGCAGGATGGGAAAACAAGAGATTAAATATATTGGGAGCCCATGGAAGTGTATTTAAATAACCCGGAACATTGTAAAGGGCGAGTGCGGTGTCGCTCGGCCCCGCGTCCCCGGATGGAAGGGTATTAATAGGACAGGAGAGAGGGGGCAATAAGAAATGACAGCCGACTTCAGAGGAAATAAAATTTCTATTAGGCTTTGTCATAAGATTACATCAAAGCAGTTCATATGTTTTAATCTGGGGAGAGAGAAAGCAGCTACTTGGGGTTTGTGCCTGGGGGCTGCCTCTGTGTACTGAGCCAGAGAGTTTGCATAATGAACAATTTTCATTCAATCAGGATCTGGGCACAGATAGCTCCCACTCCGTGGGCCTGGGCACAGGCCTGGGCTCGGCGGAGTTCCTATTCTTTCAGCTCCCCCTGCTGGACAAGGCCGCCGCGGCCAAGTCCAGTGCAGGAAAGTTCCAGACCTGACTTGAAAGTCCAATCGGGGGCCCTCCCAGGTACCCAGGAAGGCCGGGACTCATTAATACTACTTAGAGCATCTCTCAAGAGGCTGGGGAGCGAGCGCTCGCCCCCAGAAGCCTTTCTGCTGTTTACTTAATTAAGAATATTTTTCACCTGCTATTTACACTCCTGGAAGAGGCTGAGGGAGGCGGCTCTACTGCCAGGCCCTCTCCGTCGGGGCTGGGGGACTAGCTGGGCAGAGGGGCGGCGGGCAGGGGGAGAAAACCTTTTTTTTTTTTTTAAATACCCAATGCAGTTCCTACCAGCCTGAATCATCTGTCACATTTCCCAGCTGTCAAACTCTAATAAAAGAAAATCCAAAAAGCCCCCTAAACGGAATGCATTTTCATGCACAATGTGAAAGGTAAAAGCTGAACAAATCATTTGTGGCTCTGAGGAAGGTGCGCCGGCTGCAGCCTAATCTTCCTGGGCGCAGCCAGGGCTGCTGGAGGAGGCTTCACGGAAGCAGGCGAGGAGACAGGCAGGCCGTAGCCAACTCCAGGCAGACCTGGGACATGCTAGCTGCTTCCTGGAGAGGAGAGGGAGGAGGGAGGGGGACGGGAAAAAGGGAAAAAAAAGGAAAAGCATCAAAGCCGGCGATAGGAAACTATTTACGCAAACCTGGGATGATCATTTGAATGTTTAAAATATGCACATGGTAATTCAAAACTAATTACCCCAAGCACATCTGAAACATTTATGCCGCCGTCTCTGGATTCTGCCTATTGATTGTACAGTGCAGTTACACTCTGGCGTTCCTATAAACTGCTTCAGTGATTTTAACTTCCAGGCTAAATCAGGTGGGGGCAGGAGCCGCCTCCCTGCCCCGACGGGCGGAGGGACCCCTTCCCCGACTTCCACGAGTGGCGGCTGCCGCAGGCTTCTCTGGAGAGCCATCTGTCACGGCCACGTAGGCTCCATCCTCAGGATCATTGCTTACTCGCTGTTCGTGTTTATCGTGGCCATTATTTAATTTGGGTTAAGAGCTCACCCTCCTTCCCTGTCCGACATGTCCCCCGTGTGTCCCCCAAAGCCCCCAGCCCAGGGCCCACGACCCCCACGACCGGCCGCTTTCGTCGATGACCCATTAAAGGGGGCGCGTGCGCTCCCACCGCCCCGATTTCTATGGGAGTGACTGTGGCCCATCCTCCAGGAGGAAGGAAGAAGGTGGGGGGCCCCTGGGACCCCGAGGGAAAGAGGGCAATTGGAATCCAGAGAAGCAGCCATTACCAAGCATATGCTCTCTCCCGGCCGAGGGTGCGGAGGAGAAACAAAAAGCGAGCCCCGCCTGGGCCGTTCCAAGGAGACCCAAGCCGGTCCGAAGGGCCTCGTGTCCTCCCTGATCCAGCCTGTGTTTCCAGGACAAAATGAGGAGTGCCTGGCGGGGGGAGGTGGGCAGCCGGGCCCCAAGGTGATGTCACTGATCCAAATGACAAATTTGGCTTCCCGGGCCATCCAAACAGATTAACCTCAGGCTGGCGAGCCAGCATGGGAAGAGGCACCGTTCCGGAGCCATCACGCGTCGGGAGCGAGTTATAAATATGCCTCAGCCAACGGACGGGAGCTGGCCGCCTTTGAAGATGGCGGGAGCGAGCTGGCAGCGCGGAGACACCCCAAACTAGGTTAGACGGGCCCAGCCGGCCCGAGTGCTATTACTGGGCTTAACCAGAGCCATTAAGAGACTCTTCATTATCCCCACACCACCGACACCAAAGTGAGCACAGGAGCCATAATGCAAAGGAGGATTTTCATTCCATCAACAAGAGGGGGAGCCAGTCTGTCTTTGTCCAGAGGAAATGAGCAGCCCAGCGTGAAGCTCGCGAGGAACTGAGAGGATGGGACTCCAACAACACCCCCTGCAGGATTTCCTGGGCCGTTCAGTGGGCCAAGCAGAGGCCGGCGTGTGCTGGAACGGCCCTCCCCTGCCTCCCTGGCTGCCACCTACCTGCAACCAAGACGGGACGGCGGCGGAGACCCACGTTGGGCTCCGAGCAGCTCTGCGCCACTCCCTCCCCTCCCATCTCCCCAACCTAATTTCTTCTGCCTGCCCTATGGGGACGCCCCACTCGCAGCGAGCGAGCAGAGCCACTTGGCACTGCCTGCGTGAGGTTTGCTCGTTCTTGCCCCCACCCCGAACCTCTCCATCTCCCCAGCCTGGGGTGCTCCTCCGCCATCTCATTCAAACAAACTCCTCCGGGCGGCTTCCCCGGTGAACGCTATCCGTGTTTGTTCTTCTGTCGGGGGACCCCACGGTGTCCTCCACGCGGAAGCTGTATTACTCTGTCCTTGTTAAAGCATTAAAAAAAAAAAAAAAAAGGTGATATAATTAAAGCGAAACCGCAGTAAGGTTCTTTTGGATCCCCCTAGAATGGTTTTCTATCTGCTCAATGTATTTGGAAGGGGATTGTTGATGCTGACCTAGAAAAGCTTTGGCTCCCAAGGTCAGAGGAGCCTCTGGAGCAGCTCGGAGACCAATTGTGATAACTACAATAATAGCTGAGTTTGGGGGCAGCTGGGGGGCTCGGTGGATGGAGAGCCAGGCCTAGAGATGGGAGATTCTGGGTTCAAATCTGGCCTCAGACACTTCCCAGCTGTGTGACCCTGGGCAAGTCACTTGACCCCCATTGTCTAGCCCTTACCTCTCTTCTGCCTTGGAGCCAATACAAAGAATCGATTCTAAGACAGAAAGTGAGGGTTTAAAAATAATAGCTAAGTTGTTGTTTTTTTTAAACCCTTAACTTTCATCTTAGAATCAATACTGTGTATATACTGGTTCTAAAGCAGAAGAGCGGTAAGGGTTAGGCAATGGGGGTTAAGTGACTTGCTCAGGGTCACACAGTAGGAAGTATCTGAAGCTAGATTCGAACCCTTGACCTCCCATCTCTGGGTCTGGCTCTCCATCCACCGAGCCACCCAGCTGCCCCCAAAAGCTAACATTTATATAGCACTTGTGCCAGACGCTGGGCTAAGATCCTCTATTTCTCACAACAACTCTGCTAGCACCCCCATTATACAGCTGAGGAAACCGAGGCAAGCAAAGGAGAGGCGACTTGCCCAGGGTCACCCAGCTAGTAAGCGTCTGAGGCTGGATTTAAAACTCTCCTCTTTGTCATGAGCTGCTGGCCTACATCTAGTCTTTCAGGATGCGGCGACTAATTCAATCCGAATGTCTCTGGAATATAATTACGGAGTGTAACATCTGGAAGGGACCTACCGAGATCATCTAGTCCAAGTCCTTCATTTTACAGGGGAAGTTAAGAGGACCACGGAGGGAAAGAGACTTCCCCAAGGCCACAAAGGTAGCAAGAGGGATTCGAACCCAGGTCCGAACCCGGGGCTCCTTCTCCCTGGCCCATCCGTGCCGAGCCCCAGCGAGCCTTTGGCCGATGCCTCGCGTTCTCCTCCCGGAGCTCGCTCGGAAGCCGGCTTTGGCAGGAGATCAAGTCAGATGGGAAGGATAGTGGGGGGGATGGCGCTGGCAGGAGTGGGTGTCGGGGAGGCTGGGGTTAGAGCACATAATTGAAGCACTAAACCCACCAGCTCAATATTTAACCTAACTGGTAATTTGCTATGACAATTATGCCACGAACAGCACACGACTACTATTCGGGAACGTCTCCCTCTAATTAAGAGGGCTCTGCCTTTTCTCCCTTCTCCCAGGCCCCCGCGCTTAATAACACACACAACGTGAGCCCCGGCTCGGGGAGCTCCGGGCCTCTATTGGGGGGCCCGGGCGGCGTGGCTGCGCCACGTACATCTGTCTGTGAAATGATGCTCTCCCAGTAAGCCTGCCTAAACACCTCCAATTCTCCATCAAATGGAGAAGGGAACAGAGCCGTTCAGGCCCTCTCACAACATGAGATCCATTTGAGTGACGGATGAAAAGCCGCACGTGCCTCCCCTGTAAATAGCCAGCCTTTCTGCCAGCAGCCTACTTTTCAGGCAGGGAGGGTCTGGGCTCGTTGTCGGGGGGCTGGGGGGCCCCGGACTTCCTCGGAACAAGGACGACGACCCTGGAGGGGAGACGAGGGAGAGGGTTTAGCGGATGAAGAGGGGGAGGAGGGGGAGAGAACGACAGACAGCTGGTGGAGAGAATCCACTCTGATAGGAGATTATTAAAAATCATAGCTATAAAGAGGGATGTTGCTATCTCCTAAATTGACTGCTGGATTCAGGGGAAGTCGCTAGGCAAGACAAACCATTTTCTGTTTAATTAGAGGCTTCTTTATGGAAAGCTTGAAGCCTGGTGAGAGGAGCCCATTAGAAGACATGAGCTCATTAATAAGGATGCACCTTGAAAAGCTATTCAAATTTTAAATAAACGGCAAAGGAGGAAGTCGAGGGAGGATTATGGGAACACGAGAACAAGTTTGGGGTTACAAGCTTAAATAAGAGCTGAAACGGTTGTTTTTTTTTTAGAGGCAAACACGTAAGCCTCTAAAATTTTAGGCCAACGGAAATGACCTTTGTACCATGGCTGACTGAAGATATAAATAAACTTTTAACATGAACAGCAGTGTCAACTGGAGAGAGACAGGGAGAAGAGAGTCCAATTGTGGTTTTTTGGGTTTTGTCTATTTTTTTTTTTAAGTCTCTTGTTCTAGCTCCATCTCAGGGTAGGGTATTCATGAACACAAAAAGTTGCTACTACCTGCAGTGTGTTCTCCTACTTTAGTGAGCAGCGGTCCCTGGGTTACCTAACCAATGAAAAGAAGTTGTACCACATACGAGTTAAATATAGGTTGGGTTATCTGCATTTTACAAGCACCAAGAATGTTATCTGAGAAAGCTGTCATTTTTAATGACAGCACAAGCTCCAATTACCAAATGGGCGATCCCCTTGGGAGCTGGGAGAATTTTATAAGAATGGCTTACAATTATTCAAAAAGTTTACAGGATCACTTTTGAATTGGATATAAATAATCTCACCTGGCCTGAGAGAAACACTCTTGGTCACGCGGTGTATTCAAGGCTAAAAAAAAAGAAAAGGTTCCATTTTCTGGAAAATTATACATTCCGAGATGCATCAATAGGTGTGTGGGGTGGGTGGCAAGGTAAAGGAAACAAGAGCTGAAAAGGCTGCCCGTGTGGCCTGGGGCTTTCAAGGCCCAATTACACCCACCAGTTCCCTGGAAAGTGATGCAGCACGCGCGCTTTGTGCGCCCCTTGTTCCACACACGACTCTCTCTGTGGAGAGAAGACTGTTCGGATCGAGCTCCACCACCCAGCACACGCCGCATTCCCACAGCTGCCTCTGTCACTCGACACTGGCCCCATCGCCCATTGGCCACCAATATGGCGGCCAGAGTCTACCTAGAGCTGCAGTTGGGAGCCAAGTCTCATAGCCGCCTTCCTCAGTGGACTCTCCTGACTGCAGCCCACCAAGACTTCTTGGACCTCCTGTTATTCTTATGGTTTAGGTTGGTGTTTGGTCACTTCAATTGTGCCTTAACTCTTCATGATCCCACTTGGGGTTTTCTTGGAAAAAACACTAGCATGGTTTGCCATTTCCTTCTCTAGCTCATTCGACAGATGAGGAAACTGAGGCGCACAGATTAAGTGACTCACAGCTAAGAAATGTCCGATACCCAATGTGAACTCGGGTCTTCCCAACTCTTATCTACTGGGCCCTCTAGCTGGTTTATACCATTCAGTATTCATTGTATACGATTTGATTCCTTCATGATTCTGTGCATCTTTGTTCCCCATCTTGACGATAAGCTTCTTGAGGGCAAGAATCACATTTTCATACCATAACGTTCTAAATATGGGTGGCCCACCCTAGCACCCCCAAATCTAGCTCATAATGGTGCGTGGCCTATTTCCCACGTGTAGACAGTGTTGGAGGAAGCGTGTCGTGGGAGAATGTAGGAACAAAGACAGACCCAGGCTTGAATCCTGCCTCTGATGTTTTAGATGGGCATCCTTAGCTTAAGACTCACTTTCCTCATCTGTGAAATGGGGATAAAGTCTACAAAATCGACTCCACACGATTACTGTGAGGGCCAAATGTGGGAGTCAGTAGCATGGAATGGAAAAGCAGGCAGGGAAGAAATGGGGCTCACTAAGGAATAGGATGTTAAGAGTTTCACAAATGATCCAGGGGCTACATTAGGAGTGTGGGAGGAAGGGGGGAAGAGTGGGGAGGGAAGTACATGAAAGCAGACCCCTTTGGGGAGGTTTGCCTCCCTCGGAAAGCTCCTTAAGATACTGGCATTTGATGCAGGGGCTCCAAAAGAGGGCCCTGGTGGGGAGCGTGGGTTCTAGCCCAAACTGGGAGGCCAAGGGACACAGGACAAGAGCAGCAAAAAGGAGAAAGCGAAGGGATCTGTGTTTGTTCTATTCTACTGGGCTGGGAGCTGGGAGGGGAAGAGGAGAATCTAGGCATAAACAGGCAAGTATAAACATGATTGGGGCAGCTAGCCTAGAGGCCATCCTAGCTCTGTGACGCTGGACAAGTCACTTAATGCCGCTCTTCTGCCTGGGAACCAATCCTTAGGATAGCTTCTAACACAGAAGGTAAAGGTTTAAAAAAAAAAAAAAAAGCATAAATATGATGACTGGAGGAGGTGGAGAGCATCAGCGCCTCGTTAGGGGGATCAGGAAAGGCTTCCCAGAGAAGCCAGCACAGAAGCTTTGAAGGAGCACATTCCAGCCCTGGGGGATGGAATGCCAAGTGGGGGAACAGCAGGCAGGCCAGTTTGTCCGGAATACACAATGTGGGAAAGGGAATCTTGTGTGAAATGAGCCTGGAAAGACAGGCTGGAGTCAGAATGTGAAGGGCTTTAAATGCCAAGTTTGTATTTTCTCCTACAGGCGATAGGAAGCCAATGGAGAAGCTTCTGCAGCGGACGAGTGATGTGGACAGATTTGTACTTTAGGAAGATTGTTTTGGCAGCTGTGTGAAGGATGGATTAGAGAGGGCTGAGACTGGAGGCTGCGCGTCTAATTAGGAGGCTGTTGGGATAATCCCAGCAAGAAGAGAAGGCCTGAACCAGGGGAATATATTGGGGAGGCAGGACTGACAAGACTTGGCAAGTGAGCAGATATCAGGGGTGAAGGAGAGGGAAAGGGCTAGCAGGAAGCGAAGGCTGGAGAAGGGGTGGGGGAGAGAGAGGAGTTCCATTTCTGACAGGTTCTTTGAAACATTTTTTTAATACATGATCTGGATGGGATATTCTTGAGGTGGAGCCATCAGGGATGCAGTAAAAATACCCAGAAAAAAAGACCCCACATAGAACAGAGATGGCTAGTGAGGGGCCCAGACAAACATGGCAGAGCAGAAGGAAGTGGTACACCTGAGCTCCCGTCTATAATGCCTCCAAAGAGACCTATAAAATGTGCCAGACCAAATCCTGGAGATGGAGGAGTTCAGAAAATGACCCAGCTAAGTCTTTCTCTGGTCCAGCTCAACAGCCACTGGGCCAGGACCAGGCCAGAAACATGGGGTGCAGGGAGCCATCTGGCACCCAGGGAGATGCTGCATCAGCACAAGAAGAGATCCCAGGGGGCAGCTAGGTGGCTCCTGGGTTAAAATCTGTTCTCAGATGTTTCCTAACTGTATGACTCTGAGCAAGTCACTTAACCTCCATTGCCTGGCCCCCAACCAATCAATATATAATACTGATTCTAAAGCAGAAAGCAAGGGTTAAAAAAACAACAACAAAAAAACCCTTACTAGAGCAGCCCTAGAGCCACCACACTGGGGTACTGCCATGGTGACAGGCCCCCCACTAGCAGTTTTATCAACCATTACCCAATCCTAGGTGGTATATCCTGGCTAGAGTGAGAAGGAGACCTTCCACACAGCTGCCCTGGACAGTGTACCAAGAAAGGGAGAAGATCAGGAGCCAGCAACAGCAGCAGAGGTGGCAGTGGGGGTCCCAAGCTCAGAGCAAGGCCTCACTTATCTAGCTCAGCCTACAGAGGAATAACCAAGGTAAGAACCCAGACCAAAGAAGAGCCAATCATTCTGCCACCTTGAACCCAACAGAGCTTTCCAGCTGGCTAACAAGGACCAGGGACTAGCAGAACTCTACACTCGCACAGACCCAAACCCACATTATGAACCTGCAGAGCTCGAAACAAGGGAGCAGCAATCAGATTTTGCTCTGAATTAGACCTCTTAGGGAGCAATGAAAGCTTCTAAGTCCCTGGCCTGGTCCTGAAATCCCCAGTCAATACAACACTCAATACTCCAGGACCAGCCCACACCTTCCCTCTAGAAGTGATGCTGAGCCTGACCCTCACATCGAATCTGAAGCCAGGAAGTAGGCTGGAAGAATGAGCAAACAAAAAAGAGCCGCACGACAATGAACAATCATGGGGGCGGGGGCACTCAGGACACAAAGGCAGAAGAGAATGACTCCAAAACACCTATGAGCAAAGCCTCAGAGAAAACACAGGCCGGGCACAAACTCAACTAGAATTCACAGAAAAGATGAAGCAAGAGTTAAAAAATATTTTATAAATAGATTGAGAGAGCTTGACGAAAAAAAAATTGAAAAAGAAAAGAAAGCTATGGAAGAAAGCTTGGCATGAGATGTTCAAAACCTTGTCCTAGCAACAACTCCTGGGAAATTCAAATGGCCTTAAAAGATGTCAAAGACCTCACGAGGCAACAAGAAATATTAAAATGAAGTCAAAAGCCTGAGGTAAAAAAGGGAAGAAAATGTAAAGTCTCTGATGGCAAAAACCAAATGACCTGGAAAAGAGATCAAGGAGAGATAATTTAAGAATCGCTGGACTACCTCAAAGCCATGACCAAAAATGGGGCCTCGACATCCTATTTCAAGAAATCTTAAAATGGCCCAGTTCTCTTAGAACAAGAGGGCAAAGTAGAAATAAATAGAAAGGATCCACCATCCCCTCTTGAAAGAAACTCCAAAATGAAAACTCCTAGCAACATCGTAGCCACAGCCCGGAGCTTCTAGGTCAGATTAAAAATACTGCAAGTGGCCAAAAAGAAAGTACTAAGAAGCCATAGTCTGGCTCATCCGTGACTTAGCAAACATCACTCTAAAGGGGCAAAGAACTTGGAATAGGATATACCAGAAGGTAAAGAATAAGGGTTTACAGACAAGAATAAGCAAAACAATGTAATCCTACAGGGGGGAGAAATGGATTTTTAATGAGGGGATTTCCAAGCATTCCTGATGAAAAGACCAGAGTTGCTTAGAAACTTTGACATTCAGACACAAGCTTCTAACACTCAGATATGGGGAGAAGATTCACTTGTCTCCCCTGAACCCACCATTAGGGTTCATAGAGGGAGTCCAATTAGACAAGGTCCAGGAGTGGTTCTGTTATGTCTTGATGACATTAAAAAAAATGGAAAGAAAATGGAAGAATATACAACGGAGAAAGGGAGATTATCTCACATCCTGACAATGTACAAGTAGAGGCATACTAAAAAAGAAAAAGGAGGTGGGGAGATGGCATCTGAACACTGACTTTCCCCATCGTGGTTTCAATATATCAAAGGCTGGCATAAGAAATTAAATGGGAATTTGGTAGAAGTTGCAGACAAAATGTAAAGGCCAAGATGACACAGAAAAAATTCAGAAACTCACAAATGCAGGCCTAACCCCAAATTTACAGTAAGGTACTGTAAACACCCCATAAAAGAAGAAGAAAAAATTCCGACTTCTCTGGTACAAAGGGAGGGCCAAAAAGTTTTATGCGGATTTTCCAGATCGTGGGGCACGGCTCTCGTCACCCCTACCATGTGGAAGGGATAACTGTAAATTTCACTCAGCAGGAAAATGAGAGAGAAGGGAGAGGAATTAGAGGGAGGGCAGATTAAGGGAGGAATTAGTTCTAGGCAAAACAAACTCGGAGCGTGTACAAAAATATTTATAGCTCTTTTTGGGAGGGCAAAGGATAGGAATCTGAGGGAGTGTCCACAACTCGAGGAATGGATGTACAAATTATGGCGTGTAAATGTAATGAAATACTAATATGCTGAACTTTTATCAGTGGGATGACCGACCACGGTTCCAGAGAAAGTCGTGAAACATGCTATTCACCTCCTGAGCGAGGGATCAAAGTCTCGGGATGCAGAATGGGACAATTTGGGGGGAGGGGGAAGGAGGAGATGGCCAAAGTGGAAACTTGTTCTGATTGACTATATGTGCTTCTACTGGGTTGTTTTTTATAGTGATCTCAGTTTGGGGTAGGAGTTGGGGGGAGGTGAGAAGGCAGATCTTGGCCAATTAAAACAAAATTTTAAAAACAAAGGAGGGGGCATCTAGGTGGCTCAATAGATAGAACATAGGGCTCAGTCCTGGGTTCAAACCTGGTGTCAGACATTTCCTAGCTGGGTGACCCTGAACAAGTCACTTAACTCCCAATCCTCTAGCCCTTAGGGCTCTTCTGCCCTGGAACTCATACTTAATACGGGCTCTAAGACAGAGGGCGAGGGTTTTTGTTGTTTTTAAAAAGGAGGGAGGCCTGACCGTACAAACGTGAAATACAACTGCTCTGCTCTGGTGACCTTCTACACACTTCACGTGCGGGCACACAGGCCTGGCTTCCCTCCGGGCTCAGCTAATGGGGGAACCCCTGCTCCTGGGATGTCTCCTCTCACCCAGCTCGGTCCCAGCACGTCTTCATTCTGCCCCGGCTCACCCTTTCAAGATTCCTGGAACCTGGGATCTCCTGTTCACAAACTCCCCCTTGCCCGATTCCCACCTCGGTTCCTCCTCCTGCTTCCCAGAACGAACCGGAGCCTGGCATGGCCCTCTCCCTGCTGGCAGGATCTCCTCTCGTGCCCTCCAACTCACAGCCACTTCCAGACATTTCCTCTGCCACCGCATGCAACCGCTGCTGGGAATTCAAGCCATCTGGGCACGTCGCTGATACCGAAAGCTTGTGGACCAGACTTGTGATTTGTTTTCCAAATGCCTCAAGAGCCAACCTGCAGGACGTTCTCCCAGCTTCCTCGCTCTCTTGGGCACCTGGGGGCAGCGAGTTGGCTCAGTGGATGGAGGGCCGGGCTGGAGATGTGAGGTCCTGGGTTCAAATGTGGCCTCAGGCACTTTCTAGCTGGATGACTGCAGGCCAGTATCTTTGATGACTTCAGAGTTCCAAGAGGGGATGCTCATCCTCCATCCTCCTCTCAGTTCTCACAATCCTTACTTCCACTCCACATGGATTCCCCACAATCACTCCTAGTATCGCCCTGCCTCCAAAGGTCCTGGAATCCCTCTTGGGGATTCCTGTCCTTACGGCTTTCCTGTCTTCTCAGTCAGGTCAGGCTGCACAGTAGATGGAGCAATAGGTCTGGAGTCAGAAGACCTGAGTTCAAATCCAGTCTCAGACATTTATTGGCTGTGTGACTCTGGGCAAATCACTCAACCTGTCTGCCTCAGTTTCTTCATCTGTAAAATGGGGTCAATAATAGCCCCTACCTCCCTGGGTTGTTATGAGGATCGTATGAGTTAACTATGTAACATAGACATGATTTTTGTATCTAAATGTGTTTCTGATTTTTTTTCTTTCTGTAAAGTGCTTAGCACAATGCATGGCACCTAGTAAATGCTACATAAATGTTCATTATTATTCATATTCTGAATGTGTTCTTTACCACAATTTTTAGTCTCCCCCATTCCTCCCCTTTTCCTAGTTTATTCCTTGTCTTCTCTATTCATTTCCTTCCCTCCACTTCTGACCATGTTGTCCAAGAATCCTTTCCTCCTTTGTCTTTCTGGGGTTCCTGCCTGCCCATCCTGAGGCCCGGGCCACGTGTACCAGCTGCCTTCTCCATTCCATAAGCGATACCGAGGAACCACGCCGAGTCCTCGGTCTAGTACAAAGTCCGGCTCCCTAACACCACTGGACTGTGGCCAGTCCCTTCCTGGCAGCGATGATCCTACCCCCTTTTTGCTCCCCCCAGTCACCCTTGCCTCCTTTTTAAACAGATGGCCAGAAGCCCCTCACTTTCCTGAGAAGACACGTGTGGGTACACCGGCATGGCTTCCCTCCAGGCTCAGCTAATGGGGGAACCCCTGCTCCCATCCCCTTCCATCTCCTCTGGGTCCTTGTTCCACAGCTGATGACGATGCACCTTCTTGTGCAGGACAAGTGGGAAGAACAAGAGCTTTGGCCGCTTCCATGCACACTGCCTCAGCTAGGCAGCTGCCCTCTTCACACCTCAGTTTTCTCATCTCTAGAAGGGGGGAGTCGAATCAGACAGCCTTGAAGGTCCTTTCCAGCTCGAATCCTTTGATTCTCCTGGTTCCTTCCCCTCAGACTACAGACGTGCTTGACCCACACCTGGAGCTTCCCTAACAAATCGCCTTCAAGCTCTCACCCTACTTTTTAGCTCTTTGCTAGTAAACATCCAGGAAGAGGCGTGACATCTGCTGTCCCCGCCTGGCTTTCCCCCACTGTCTCCTTAAAACACTGAAATCTGGATGTTTGTTTTCCCCAGATTACTAAGACGTTGCCGGGTGCCTCAAGTGCCATGTCCAGCGGCCTCTTCTTGGTTCTGATCGTCCTGGCCCTTGGAGGAGCCTTTGCCGCTGCTGACTTCACTGTCCTTTTGCTCAGCCCCTTCCACGAACTTGGCTTCTCTTCCTGCACCCCAGGCTGGGCCATCCCCCGTCCCTGTGACTGACTCAGAACTGCATTTAGGAGGAAGGAAAGGAATCCGCACAGACATACCGGACAAACGGTCTCCAGCTTCTGTGAGAAGACCTCTGGGGAGGCAGTGCCATCCGCTCCAGGACGTCCCCAAGGGCGGAAAACTCCCTTCTGAGACCGGGCTGGCCGCTTCCTCTCATGGTGTGTGGTTCCGCCATCTGGGCCAAACAGAAAAAGTCTGATCTGTCCTCCACGTGCCAGCCTTCCCCTATCCGGAGGCCTCCTCCCTGTCTGCTCCCCTTCCTTCCACAGATGCCCACGTGCCAGGGTCCTGCGGCGTCCTGTCCTCACGCCGGGGCACCCAGACGCGGGCATGATCCCCAGAGGGCGGCCTGGGGAGGGCAGGGAGGCTCTGTCGCCGCCGAACCTGCGGGCTATCTCGGAACCCCCTCCTGGACTTGGGACGCTGGTTTGTCAGGTGCCCCCGTGAGACTGGAGAAAGCCCCGAGGCACCTCCTGACGCCATGACGGTGGCCACCAACCATCCTCGAGTCCCACCATCCACCGTGCTGAGGCCGTCTAATGATCTGACCCTCCAGGCCGCTTCCCTCCAAGAACAAGAGGAACTTTGTCCAAAGCTCGGCCGGCATCGAGATGGGCTGTCTCTGGTCATGTTCTCGTTTACCGCTGTCGCGGGCGGCCAGGGGCCCCAGGGGCAAAGCGCCGGGGGGAGTCAGTGAGGCCCAGCTCCAATCCGGCCCCATGACCCTGGACAGGTCCCTGACCTCTGCCTCTGTTCCCCCATCTGTGACATGAGCTGGAGAAGGAAGCGGCAAAGCACTCCACACGACTCCTTTTCTTCTCTACAATGACTTCCTGAGGACAGGACAGCCTGGTGGCTAGACATCTAGCCTTAAAGCCAGGCGGCCTGGGTTTGAGTCATGACCAGGCAGGCCTCCAAGGACAGAGAAGGCCCCCCAAAGTCCCAGGCCTCGTCCTCCCCCCTGCCGGGCTCCAGGGCCTGAGCCTCAAGGACGAGGCCCTCCCGAGCCGAGGGGAGAGGAGACGTTCACAAATAAACGCCAAAGGCCTAGACAGAGGAAAAACGCAAACCAGCTCAACAAGAGGCCGCTTCACAGGAGGGACATGACGGCGTTGGGGGTGCAGAAGGTGGTGCCGGGGCTGCCTCTTAAAGGAAGAGAGAGACTTTGTGAGGGAGGGCATCCAGGGCGGGAGAGACTGCCGGGGCAAAGGTGTGGAGACGAGACGGAGGGCTGTGTGTGAGGAACAAAGGGAAGGCGGCCGGCCTGGCTGGACGAGAGGGCAGAGGGGAAGGCAGAGGAGAGTCCGGGGCCAGGCCGAGGACTTTAGATGTTCGACAGGGGCGGGGAGGGGGCAGCTGGGTAGCACAGCGGAAGGGAAGTCCTTTAGTCCTTCCGTCTCAGAGCCGGATTCCCTCCTCAGACTGGAGCTCCTGAGGGCAGGGACGGTCCGGCCTGCGGCAGGCACTCAGCACCGACCGGAGGCTCTGCTTCTTCCTCCCGGATCCCCCCGGAAGCTTGTCGGCTGCTTTGCCGATTCCTCCGGCTCCCCGGCTCCGTCCCCACTTTGGCCATCCTGGCTTGTTCCTGCTCCGCCGGACCTCAGCAGGCCCTCCCACCCTGCCCTTGGCCTTCCTGCCCTTCCTGCCCCTCACGCTGTGCCCAGGCCGTCCACAGCCCTGCCCAGCTCCTAGCCTGCAGGACAAAACCAATCTCTCTCCAACCAGCCTTTCCAGCCGTATCTCATTCTACTTCCCGTTCAGAAAGTCCCCGTCCCAGGCCGGGAATTCGCTCGATGCCACGGCCATTGGCTGAGGTCCTTCTAAGCCTGGTCTCGAGTTCTGGTCTGATCGCCCTAGCTCCAGGTGCTCCTCCTCCCTTCAGATCTCTCATCGCACTCTGTCTTTCTGGGCTCTAGGCAGACCCGGAAGACGAGGCTTTGGGTAGATGGAACCCAACAAAGTCCAGAGCCAAAGGACTTGGGTTCGAATCCCTCCTGGGACACTTCTGTTTCTGCAGCCTCAGACAAGCCGCTTCACCTCCCCGGCTCTCGGTCACCCAAGGAGACGGGGCACGAGGGTCTCCGACATCCCCGACGACTCTCTGATTCTACAGAATGTTCTTCTGGGGTGAGCACATTCTCCTCTGTGACAAGCACTCAATCCGTGAAATATTCACTTAACTAACAGCTTCTTCTCTCAAGCTGGTTTCTATTTATCTACACAAAAATGTGGAGCGATTCTTTTTCAGGGTGGAAGAGATCGATACAGGTTTTCCTTACAGAAGGATCTCATTTCAGGGCCAGGGAAGAGCCAACACCAGGAACAATCTAGGAAGGCCTCCTCCTGTCCTCTACTGGCAGTTTTTGGCATCCCAATGAACAAGAGGGAGCGAGTGCCTGTGACCTGACTGTACTTTCTGATCACTCACTAGACCATCACCCTGAATGCCTTTCTGAATAAGGCTCTTAAGAGTCAAGAGAGCTGGGATCGAGTTTCGGCACTATTTAACTAACTAGAGGCCAGTCCTGTAGACTCTGAGCCTCAGTTTTCCCATCTGTGAAATAAGCACAAATCTGCATTACCAGCTCTCACAGGGATATTGAGAGGCTCAGAGAAAGCTCGGTATCTGTTGCGTTCTCACAAGGTGACGGGGCCATTTGCATTAGATGGGGCGGTTAGGTGGCTCCGTGGATAAAGATGAAAGTTTCTGGCTGTGCGACTCCAGGCTAGTCACTTAACCCCCCAATGCTTCTGTCCTGAGTCTAAGACAGAAGGCAAGGGTTTAAAAATTAATAAACTTTCTTTAGAGAAGATAGGAGCCACGGCAGAAGAGCATGCCCATGTCTGATCCAGCACCTGGCCAGAGCCCAGGAAGCCTCGGCCCGAGTCACTGCAGAGCCAGGGCAGCCTGAGCGGCACAACACCTACGAGGACAAGAGGCCGACAGTCCCAACAAGGGATGAAACCACCTCCAGATTCAGAATGGCGCAAGAAGGAGAAGGAGAGAGATCAAGAAGGCCTGAAGCCAAAACCTAAGTTGAACCACTAGGAAAAGGAGCTGAAACACGGGAATTCCTGAAGAAGGCAGGAATTAGTCTTGTCACCACCTCTGAGACTAAGCAGCTCCTGTCCACCCCTTCTAAGAACCCAACCATAAAGCCCCAACCAAAAAATGAGACTGGAGGTAGGAGCAAACAAAAGAAAATGAGGACCCTAATAAAGAAAAATTATAGCCTGCGAGAAGTCCAAGAGGTGAACCCAAAAGAAGAGCGCAACTCCACAAGTTCAAGGACAGCCTTGGAGAAAAGAATGCCCTGGCCACAAGGACTTCAAGAATACCTGGAAAAAATGAAGCAAGAGATACAAAATGCAATGGGAAATGACGGCTAGGGAGGAAAGAATGGCGAGAAGGATTCATAGCTTAGAACGACAGGAGATAATCTTTACCTGAGATCTGGGTCTCCCTGAAAACTAACGTGGGCCAAAGAGAACGCGAAAGACTACAGGAGGCCACAAGAAAAGATGGAAAATTATCAGTCTCCAACTGATTCCATGCCTAAGCCAAGTCCATTCAAACCCACAGACTGTTCCTAAAAGGCCAACTGCATCTGCAAGAGCATAAAATAGGAACTCTAGACCTGAGCCCCGGATCATGGGCAGCCAACCAGACTCGTGATGGCAATGTGGCCAAGTTTGAGAGTGATGAAGAACCCAAAAGGAGTCCAATGGCAAGGCAGACATGGGTGTATTATTAACTACTCCAGCGTAGCAACAGTTCTGTCAAAAGAGGCTGATTGAGAAACTGCCCTCTTCTTAGTAAAGGTTTGGGAGAATAGCTCTTCAAACTGTTTTTTTTCCCCTTTGACATTACCAAAACCTTCTATATCAGCTTAATTAGTATAAGCCAAGTGAAATGGATTCTCAAGCACAGAATTTTCTTCATAGGAGAACGATAACAGCTAGAACCACCACCTAAACAGATTTGGAAAAGCTTTGATGTTTTCCAAGTGTGCTTACAAATGCCAAAAGATTATCAGCAGAATAGCTCATGAGGCTAAGAGTTGGCAAACTTGGCAGAAAAGTGATTTAAAAAAAACACACACACACACAAAGATGAAATTCTCCCACTAAGAGGAAACCGTAGTAGAACAGCTTTCCAACAAGTGAAAAGTAGGAAAGAAGACTGAGTTGAATTGCTACCTGAGGAGCAACCTGCTTCATTTGCTATAAATAAACGCAGAAGGCATATTGCCAAAGAAATGCAAGTCAATATAACCTTTCTATAGTGTGCTGCCAAATTTCACTTTTAGACAGTATATTAATTACGTAGTCAATAACCGTGGGTTTCATTAGTGTATTAAATACCACGATCGATAATATTTATTCTTTTCAAAGACAGGCCACTCAGAAAAACAAGGCGAGGGATGTTTGACCCCGCAGTTCAAAAAGTCAGCACAACACACCGGAGACAAGCAGGGCTTTAATGGAAAGCATAAAACACTGGAAATATAGACAGAAATCGGATTATTACGCTTCTATTTTTTTCCCCCACCACTCACAATGATACTGAAGGGAATTCTAGAACCATTTAAAATAAAGGCAAAATGATTAGATTTTTTTCCTAATTGCTTAACACTGATGTCATGGTGAATGTGACTGAAGCATTGATCTCCAAGTGAAAGATGGAAGATAGAACACCAGCAACAGCCTTTCAGGCTAGACTAAAGCCAAGAGAATTATAGGGACTGGGGGGCCAGAATCTATTTAGGAAGACTCCTCAGGGACTTTAAGCTTTTAAAAGCAAAACAGTGGAGCCAGTTTCTGATGTTTCTCCATTGGTGATCTGATTTCCAGTAGGGAAATCTGCTAAAAATCCTCCCTGGAGGTAGCCTCCTGCAAGAGTCTCTCCCCAAATCACAAGGCGGTGACCGCCGGCGTGGTCACGTGGTGCGGGAAGGGGCCCTCCTTTGCCGGGGATGCGAGGATGCACACCAGGCCCACCCCGACGCCGGGGGAGCGGAGCCTTTCTTCTCCAGAAGGAAGCAGAGAGGAACGAGTAGGAAGACTCGTTACAGGACGGAGCAACAGAGCCTCGCTGCTAACCCACAATTTGTCAATCCAGAAAGGTGCTGAAGACTATCATTTTCTAGTTGATGCTTTATAAGCAAGGTCAGAAGGAAGAAGCCTTTTCTACAAAAATCGCGAGGCCTCGGCCAAGCAAGGCGACTTTGCCGGGCTTTCAGAGACCGAGGCGGGGCTCTGAGAAGGAACCTGGCCACGCCATCGATGGTCCTGACAACAAACACCCTTTGAGTCCTTCCTCAGAAGTGGAGCTCGCAGGCCCGGAGAACAAAGAGGACTCGTCAGGAAGCACCAGAGACTGTGCCACGGGCTCCAGAAAGAGCCTCCAGGAAGACATTTCCACAAATTAGGATCCAGTTCGCAGGGCTGCAGCCGGTCTGCACCACTGGCCAGATCCTCCAAGAGATGTGCAGCAAATGCCAAGCTGTGAGCTGCAGCCAACGGACGCATAATTAATGTGATTAGGAGCACACAGAGCGAGCATGCTCTGCTGACTGAAAAGCCCAGTAGCATAATTACTGTTTTCTATACTAGCTCACTGTCTGTACAAATTTCAAAGCCTGGTTGGTTTTAGACTGCTGCGTAAACGTCAATAAAATCCCCAAAGTGCCAGATCATCAGCATTCTTGGGCACAAAACATTTTTTTTTCTTTTAAAGATGCATTTCAGGGCTGCAAACATCAGGAATAGAGATCTCTATGCCTCGGTCTAATCTTAGAGTTCGTAATAAGTTAACATCTCCCCCAAGTGAACATTTATTATGAAGGCTAATTAATTGCTTTCCAGTAAGTAGAACCCTTTGAGTTCAAAGAAAGTAGGATTCACAGAGAACTAAATATACTATTTATTGAAACAAAGCAATAGAAACAGAGGGTCCCCTCCCCCCTTTATAATTCTCTCCTTATTTAAACAGCTTCGACCAAAACGGAAGAAGTGAAACATACAAATGCAGGAAATATATACAGGTAGGAAACGTGTACAATCATCAATTCAAAACGTGATGTTAATTGAAGTGAAAACTCAAGCAAAGCTTTGTAGTCGCCTAGATTTCCCGAGGGGACAGTGAGTCAATGCTTATCAGCCTTCCTCAGAAGAGACAATTTTGATTAATATCAGACCCATCTGACTCAGTCTATTAAACCCTGAAGGAAGGATATTCTTCAGATAGAAGAGATACGTCTTTGATTAATAATTCTGCCGTCTTGCCATTCCAGGCGTTAACAGCGACGCGGCCCCTCTCGAAGGAGGAAGCCTTTGAATTCTAGGAGGAAACCCTTGTGCTAACACTCAGGTCTCTACAGTCGCTGCTTTTCCAATTCCTTCCCCAGAAAGTTCCAGAGAGGTCACCCTCCAGAGAAAGGAAATCTTGGGGAAACCATTTATTTTGTTGTCTGCAAATCTAGGGATAATGACTTTGGACATGACTCCGACCTAAAGAGAATGATATCTTAATAAAAGCAACGGACGCTCGGAGCGAATGGCAGTGACGACTGGTACGGTACCGTCCGACTCTGGCCCGCGGGCCCGACACGGTTATGGTCACAATTCTGAGCACACGCCTCTTTACCTACCAAGGGGTTCCTGGGCTCACTCAACAAAGGGAATTGCTTAGTCCACCATAAAGGGCAGCTCTGCAAGCTCAACTGTCACACGGGGGGTGGGAAGAGATCCAGCACACACCAGTTCTTGGGTCATTCTGGGCCCCCAACTGGCAGCCGCCTGCTCACATTTGCCGAGCAGCATGTTTCCTAATATTCATGATGAGCCTCTTGCCGTATTCTCGGTAGTCTACAGGCTTCACATCCACCACGGAGGCCTTGATGCGAGACTCGTCCTGGGAAAGAAAAGAACAGCTGACCAAGAGTCCACAAAGCCTCCCCCTTCTCCTCAGCAGCTGTGACTCACATGAGTGATTCCAGGGAAGAATGGCCTTGGGCAAGGGTCTCACTAGCCCACGTAGAAGCTCCCCCTTTCACCCTACCCCTCTCTCGACTCTATAAGCCACTCCAATCAATAGGCAGTGAGTTCAGAGAACTGCAGGCTTTCCCTGGAAGATTCTTCAGAATTTGTCTAGTCCAATACGTTCATTTTACAGAAAAAGAAACTGAGGTCCACAGGTGTGGAATGACTTGTCCGAGGTCACCCAGCAGCTGGACAAAATGCCCTCTATGATTTTTTGTTACTTAAAATTCTAGGAAACATACGATACTCCTCTACCTCCTGTGATTCCTAGTCTTCACAAATGCAGAGAAAATAAGCCCAGACTCATTTTGATAAACAAAGTAATTTCCCAGGTGAGTTTACTTACATTGTAAGTCTCCAGTTTGACTCTGATCCTGAATGTGTAGGAACGAAAGTTGGCATTCTGGAAGACTTCCTCAAACGCCTGCTCATTCTGTAAAAGCAAACACACAGACTCGGATACTGGCAGGATCACATCATCTAAACACAATTCACATGCTCAAAATCAGCTTAATTTCTGAAGCGTCTTTCTTTTGACAAGATTTTCACTCTCAGACTGATAGAAATTAGTTGTCAAAACCAATTAATCTACAGGTAGAATCCCATTATAACGAATTTCACACAAGACTTAAAAGTATTTTGGTTTTAAATTTTATTGAAATCAACACTTCTAGTAGTCACATTCCAAGACTGGGAGAGCCAGGGATTAATTCATTCATTCATGACTCTATTAAGGGCTTATGATGGATATAGTCTCTCTATTCTAAGTTTTCATGACACTGCTCTCTACTGGCTCTCCTCTTACCTGTCTGAACAATTATATTATCTCCTTTGCGGGCTCTTCATCTGTGCTAGGACCACTAAACATATGTGTCCACCCATGCTCTGCCCACTATACTGTCAGTGACCTCATCGACTGCCACCGTTCAATGATCATCTAGCTCTACTTAGATGATTACCAAATCTATATATCCAGGCCTAATCTCTCCCTGAGCTCTAGTACTGAATTGCCAAATAACATTTTTTTTTAAACCTTCCATCTTAAACCTTTTAACCTTTAAATCTTTTTTTTTACCTTTCATCTTAGAATCAATGCTGGGTATTGGTTCCAAGGCAGAAGAGTGGTAAGAGCTAGGCAATGGAGGTTAAGTGACTTGCCCAGGGTCACACAACTAAGAAGTGTCTGAGGTTGGATATGAACCCAGATTCTCTTGTCTTTAGGCCTGGTTCTGTATCCACTGAGCCACCTAGCTGCCCATACCCATGGACTTTTATCCATGTCAAAATAGGATGTCTCATAGACATCTGAATTTAACATATCCCAAATAGAGCTCTTTAAACTCCTTTTCCCCTCACTTTCCTCTTCCCAGCTTTGCTGTTACTGTTGAGAGCACCATCATCTTCCCAGTCACGTAGGCTTAAAACTCAATATAATCCTTGGCTCCTCACTTGCACTCATCCCAAATAAATATGCTGTCAAATCTTGTTTCTGCTTTCATAACATCTCATATACATCTCCTCTCCACCCCAGTAGTATAAGACCTCATCACCTCTTGCCTAAACTACTATAATTAGCTTTAAAAAAGGAAAAAAAAAGATAATTTAATTTTCTTTTTCAAATAGAAAAAACCTACTTTCTCTCCCTCTTATCTATCCACCCTCCATGTGTGGAAGCGTGAGGGGAACACCTCTGTTACAAACATGTATAATCAAGCAAAGAAGAATTTCACATTTGTCCTATTGAGAGTGTGTGAGTGTGTGTGTGTGTGTGTGTGTGTGTGTGTGTGTGTGTGTGTGTCTGTCTGTCTGTCTGTCTGTCTGTCTGTCTGTCTGCCTGCCTAGGGCTTCCCCTCTGAGTCCTTCACCTCTCTACCAAGAAGTTAGACGCATGTTTCATCATCAGTCTTCTGGAACTAGGTTAGTCATCTCTAAGTCTTACAAAGTAGTTTGCTTTTACAACAGTCATTGTATAATTGTCCTCCTACTTGTGCTCATTTCACTGGATCAGTAAATACAAGTCTTCCCAGATTCTCTTGAAACCACCCTCTTTATCATTTCTTACAGCACCATATGTTCCATCACCTTTCCATATCCTAACTCATTCGGCAGTCCCCCAATAGATTGGCAACTCCTCAGTTCCCAATTCTTTGCTACTACAAAAAAGGCTGTTAATTTTGTACATCCCTAATTGGTTTTGCTTAATACTCTCTCCCCACCATTCTCTTAAAAAAAATAATAGAATTTATTTCCAGGTATCTCAGCCCCTCTTCCTCACACCAGAAAAGGCATCATCCAACAAACATAGATATAGATACAGATATAGATATATATATATATACACACATTCACAGATTATGTCTTTCATGTTTCCATTTTTCAGTTCAAGCTCTGGAGGTGAACATTCACAAGTTATCCTTCAAATATGAAATCTGTAGCTGTATATAATGTTCTCTTGGTTCTACTCATTTCACTTTTGATTTATCTCATGTAGTTCCTTACATTTTTTCAAATTAATCTGCTCATCATTTCTTACAGCACAGTAGTATTCCATTATAATCATATACCACACTTTGTTTAGCCATTAAAAACATTTTTTAACACTTGCTTTATCTCTTTTCAAGAATTCTAGCTGAATTTGTGGTCAAACTATGCTTTTTTTAAAGGCTTTGCCTGGAGATGTAGGAATAATTTTCTTCTTTCTTATGTTGAGTGTACTTGTCATTGTAATATCTTTTTATTGTGGGAGTTTTTGTTTGCTCATTCTTCTAACTTATTTCCTGATTTCTGACTTTAGGTTAAGGACAGACTCCATGCACTTCTGTAGGGGAAGGTCATGGGGGGGAGTGGTCCTGCTGCTATTTTCTTAGGATGAGTGTGGTGTCATACCAGGATCCAGATGACAGTTTTGGCTGGAGATCTATAAGATTTCAGTGCTCCAAAAGTGGTCTGACCCCCGGTAAAGTTTGGTGACTGTCTCTCTGGTCTGAGCTCTGCAAGGTGATTACTGAACAAAGTTCTCTCTGTTATTCCTTTCAAGGGAAGATGTATAATTCTGACATGCAAATGAGGACATTTTGTTGGAAGAAAACATTTAAGATAGAATTTCATTCTACTAAATAAAATTGGGGTTTTTTTTGGGCAACAAACCATAAGTAGAGTGGAATCTTGTACTTCACCATCTTCTAGTCAATTCTATCTATAATGGTAAAGACATGGTCTTTACGGAACTTCGCCTTGTGAAAGTCTGCTTATTTCCTTCCAGTTCCCTCAGAGGGATGCCTTATTGCACGAATAAATTTTCACAAAAATTCTGTACATAATATAAAGTGAATATACATTGATGGTTATTGATGCTTTAACCTTTTTTAGGAGTAATAAGTCCTGAGATCTTTTGCATTCTTTTATCTTCTCCTCTACTTGTCACTTGAGAATCAATTCCCAAATGCCCTCAAAATTAGTTCACCTCTAGCACACACCTTTTCTGGATAGATTTGGTCTTCTTTAGTGACATTTACACTTTTAAGAGCCACTAAAGACTGTGACAATGGAATCCATAGAATGGCTCAATTAAGACCTGGATTTTGAAGAGTCTGCTCAAAAAAAAAGAAAAAGAAAAAAAGGGGGGGGAGGGAGAAGAGGAAAGAAATCCTTGCAGATCTTTTCCATTTTCTAACAATTTGTTGTCTTTCCTCCGGTTATATTTTTAAATGCCCTTGGAATGACTTTCTTGAGTCTCTTGACAAGCTTTCTTTAAACTGGTTTTCCTCTCTACTCTCTTTTTACTTTCCAAACTGATTTCCAGTTATCTCCCTCACACACTGCACAACCCAACCTGTTGACAACACTCCTTTTCCTATCTAGCTCATGTCTGGAATGCCTCTCTCATCTCTTCCTCTGGGACTTGAACATAACTTTAAAGGTTCAGTTCACATGCCACTTCCTCTCAAAAGGCCTCCTGATCCCCCTGGTTTGTCACTGCTTCTCCTAAAATTAATTGGTATTTATTCCATACACATTTTACACTTCTCTGTGCCCATACTGCTCTCCTCAGTAGAATGAAGGCTCCTTGAGGAAAGGGTGGTTCGGTTTCTGTATCCCCAGGATGCATTGGCTGATTAATAAATCCTTCCTGAATTGAACATGCTATTGATGAACGCACAATAAAATTAACTCTGCCAGCTCCTTACAGATTATCAAGAGAGAACCTGGGAGTTATCTTTCCATTTCATGTGACCTCCTTTAATATTCTAGCTTTCTTTGGTGAGATGGTCAAGCCTAAAGTGATTCTATTCTTCCACTGGTAAGCCCCCCTGATGGTCCTGGACAAAGACTTCATGTTCAGTGTTTACACGGTGACTTTTCTGCACCCCAAGAGCAGAAGTGGGCTGCATAAGACATAGGGCCATTCTGGCTTTTTCCTAGTTTTACAGGTTGCCACAACACAGGAATTCATGATCAGGTAAGGCATCGGTGGTAGGCTGCAGAGCTCTCACTAAGTAGAAACACATCATCTGTCATTAGGACCTTTTTGCCCCGAAAGAACCTGCCAGAACGTGTACAACCTTCCAGAGCCTAGAGTGCCCTCTGAGAGGCAGTGAAATAACGGGTGAGGCCGGACGTCTGCGAGGAGCTCCTCTTCACTAGGTAACACGGCTCAGTTATTGTCCCTGTAGCGGAAGGAGCCCACGCTGACATCACTGGCCGTGCCGTAGGTGCGGCACTGAAGTGAGGCCAAGGTGCGCTCTCTCTCCTCCAGTCAGGACGCCTGGCGATGGCTCGGGACACAGGGGACCCCCGGCTTCTTCACTGCCTCACCAAGCACTCATCTTAGCTCCGTGCGGCCTGCTTCCACCCCCTTCATGGCTCCTGGAACAAACTGCTCTCATGAACTTCTTCTGCGGGGGAAACCTTTGCATCCCGGGGTAGACCCCTCCCCTAATTTGTGACAGGTTGGAGGTCTGTTGGCTACTTTCAACCTGGTTTCGCCTGCCTGCCGATGGCTCACCAGCACATGACAGCTTCTTGGAGTTAGGGTGAGAGCTGAGTGGCAGGTGGATGCCCAAGGAGGAAGGCAGCCCTGAAAAGGGCTTGGCAAGGCCTCACGCCAGAGTAGTGGTCTTCCCTGAGCATCTTCTGCACCCCAGTGGGCCAGCTAGGGGGAGCAGCAGATAGAAGGCCTGGCCTCATGTTAGAAAGATTCATCTTCTTGAATTCAAATCTAGTCTCAGATACTTAACTATCTATGTGATCTTGGGCAAGTCACTTCACTTCTAATTGCCTTGGTTTCCTCATCTGTAAAACTGGGATAATCATAGCATCTATTCCCAGTGACTGCTGTGAGGAAAAAGAAGGAAACAAGAATTTATTAAGCATTTGCTATGTGCCAGGTGCTGGGCTAAGCACTTTAAATATATTAGCTTATTTGGTCCTCATAACAACCACTGGGAGGTAGGTACTATTATTTCCCCACTTTTACAGATGAGGAAGCCAAAGCAGAGAGGGACTAAGTGTGCCCAGGATCCCAAAGACAAATGATTAAGTGTCTAGGGCCAAATTTGAACTCAGATCTTCCTGGCTCTGGGCCCAGTGCTTTTTCCATGAGTCACCTAAAATGAGATATTTGTAGCATGCATTGCAAACCTTAAAATGCTATAGAAATGGCAACTATTATTAAGATAGATTGGAGGAGGGAAGAGCATTAGCAATTGGAGAGATCAGGAAAGGCTTCATGTAGGCGGAACAGAATCTTGAAATAAGACAGATTCTGAGAGACAGGTGAGAAGGAAGTACAATGGAGACAGGTAATGATCAGCTTCTGCAGGCGCAGAGGTGGGAGATGGCACATTGAGCTCAGGGAATCAAGAAGAAAAAGGATGATAAGAGAAAAGGGAGAAACCAGGTTAGGAAAGGCTTTAAATGTGAGCCTGAAGAATTTATTTTTATCATAAAGGCAATAGGGAGCAAGTGAAGATATATCTGAGCAGGGAGAAGGGAACTGTGTAAATGGAATTAGCTCACCCCATTCATAGTTAAAACTCTAGCCGCCAGAGACAATGTCATCCCACCTCCCTGAGTGGGGGTGGGGAGGGGAGATGAGTTACCTACACGTGACAATAAATAACAAATCAAGAACAAGGGACTGCCCTTTGGGCAGTCCAAAACAGTGTTGAGACTGCCATTTGTCTGCTTGAAATTAGAGGTGGGTGCAGGAAGTGACGAAAGCAGCTGGTAACTTCCTGTGAGGCAGTTGGCGCTTTGAACTTGGGGTAGAAGGATCTCTGGTGAGACCTCAGGCAGCTTCCCTCTGAATTGTCACGTGGGTAAGTTAGGCTGACTTTCCCTCACCTCTCTTGGCGTTCTAGAATCTCTATCCTCAAGGAGGCTTCTTCGCCTCTCTAATTGTCAAGGCCTTGCGGCTAGTAGCCTTGTTTAATTTAGCTCTAAATCCTCCTCCGCCAGAGTTCAACCTTCCTAATTGTAAATAAACTACCATAAAAGCCATCCTGACTTGGTTCCATATTAATTATGGAATCAAGCTGATCTGGCTTGATTCCTGGTGATCACACCTTAAATACATACACACACACCACATATCTAAAATTCCCTTCTTACAGAACAAAGAAAAAGACAAAGCTGAGGAATATTAACTTAGCAGCTATAGGAAGGATGGAGAACCTGGAAGCTCCAAGACCAATCAGAATCTATTTCTAGAGTGCAGAGGGTGTGTGTGTGTGTGTGTGTGTGTGTGTGTGTGTGTGTGTGTGTGTGTGTGTCTGTGTCTGTGTCTGAAGTGGAGGGAAGGGACAGCTGAAAAACATATTGAAGCAGAACTGACAAGACTTGGCAAATAACAGCTCACAGTTTCCCACATATTATTTCATTTGAATTGTACAACAATCTTGTGAAGTGCTATTAGTCTCCCCATTTAACAGGGGGTCCCACAGCTATTACTCGTGTCTGAGCCAAGATTCCAGGTCAGACCTTGGCTCAGGGGAGATGAGGGGCCAAAGATGATGGTGAGGCTGCAGGTGATGATGGCGCCTTCCACAAGTGGAGTCAAGTCTGAAGGAATCTCCACTGGATTTCCTCTAACAGCGGCAAATCCCTCTGATGAACATACTTCTCCCAGTTAATGTCTCATCTGATATTAATAATTTGAGGGGGCGAGGGCAGCAGTTGTTGAATAAGGAATCTTGTATCTAACACATATATGCGGGACACCTTGCCAGAAGGAAAACTTTAAGGTGGAATTCTGTTACATTAAGTAGTACACTGCTGTCAACAAACAACATACAATATATAGAAGGAAAAATGGGGGAAAAGAGAATGAATTTTGTTTTGGAGATGTAGATTTTGACATGTAAAGGCTCTCTAGGCAGTCAGCTGTTAATGGGAGGTCTAGAGATCATGAGATGTGAAGCAGATTCCTAAGGCAGGAATTGGAGTGCTTAGGAATGATATCTGAACTCATAGAAGCTGATACAGTCACCAAAAGAAGAGAGAAAAGGAGAGCTTTCGGAGGACTCCTACAGTTAGGGGGCAGGACTTGAACTGTGGCCTTAGTAAAGGAGAAAATTAAGCAAGTAGGAGAAAAAGGGCAGTAAGGGCAGAGTATATATCTAGGAGGAAATCATGACCAAGTGTCAAAAACTCCATCTAAGTCAAGAAGGGTAAACTGAGAAAAGACTATCAGATTTCATCATTAAGAGATCCCTCATAATCTGGGAAGGAACAGTTTTAGTCAAGTCTCCCTCACTTGTAAAACAAAATTTCTATACGCTACGGTCCCCTCAAGCTCCTGGCCTCTATCTCTCCCTATCTCTGTCTCGATCAAACTCCACAAAATAGTCTTCCACTCTTCTACCTGATGCAAAATGGCTCCGGACCTCATCACCTGACAGAAACAGCTTTCACCCAAGTTATCATGATTCTCTTAATTGCCAAATTGAATGGTCTCTTCTCGGAGTGAATGACTCTCACCCCTTCTACTGTATTTGGCACCATCATTCCCTCCCTCTCTGGCCCCTACACATGGGTCTCCAGAACACTTCTCTTTCTTGATTCAACCAATGGCTCCCTTCCAGTCTCCTTTGCAGGTTCATCATTACATCTCCTGAACTGATGTGCTGGGCCTTCTTCTCTTCTCCAGGGGTTTAACTATCATTTCTATGCAGATGATTCACAGATCTCTATATCCAGCCCTGGTCCCTCCTGATATTCAGTTGCCTAATAGACATTTCAAACTGAATGACCCAGAGATATCTTAAACTCAACATGTTTAAATTTACTATCTTTCTTCTTAAACTCATTCCTATTCCTATCGAAGGCCTCCTATCCTTCTGTTGGCATCATCTTGACCTCTTCACTCTCCCTCAGCCTTCATATGCCAACAGTTGCCAAACAGGACCATTTCATTTCAGTCTTCACTGTCTTCTTCTCTGTATGACTCCTTGCCTCTCTACTCTCCCAGCCACTATCTTAGTTCAGGACCCCATCACCTGTCATCTAGGTTATTATAACAGCCTCCTAATAATTGGACTCTCTACTTTAAATTTCTCTCCACTCCAGTCTACCTTACACACAAATGCCAAAGTAATGTTCCTTAAGGTGGACTTGTGGCTTGCCTATTCAATCAATCCCAATAGCTTCCAATTGTCTCGAGGATAAAATAGAAATTCTTCTGTTTAGCTTTTCAAGATCTATTATACAATCTGGTCCCAAATAATCTTTCTAACCTCACTGCGAGGGGGAAGGAAGAGAAACAAGCACTTATTATGTGCCTGCTTTGGGGCAAGCACTGTGCTAAATGCTTCACAAGTATTATTTCATTTGATCTTCGCAACAAGGCCAAGAAACAGGTGTGTTATCACCATTTTACAGATGAATTCTGCCCACTGTACCACCCAGCCACCCTCACCAAACATTTTTCCCATCTTAGACTCTGATCCAGCCAAAATGGATCTCTTCTTCTCATGCTATTCATCTTCCATCTCCATGCTTTGGCACTGGTCATCCCTATATCTACAAGGTATGCCCCCGAGTTCCTCTCTTCCTTTAAAATGTTAGCTTTGTCAGGTCTACTACTACCTACTAGCTACTGTGCTACCTAGCTGCTCCTTCAGGACTATTTTCGCTTTTCTTTGTATCTCCAGACCTGGGCATGGTGCTTTTATGGGAGGGAGGGAAGAAAAGAAAGAAGGAGGGAGCGAGAAAGGAAAAGAAGGAAAATTAAATGCAGCTTTGGCATTAACTTCTGCATGTTTCTTGCAGGTTTACCCCAACTGCTATTGCCCTCCCTTTAAATTACCTTATATTTAACAGCTTTGTTTATATTTGTTATCTATTCACTTTACACTTGTGTTGTGTATAAATATATATTTTATTTTTAATTGTTGTCTTCTCTATTAGAATGTAAACTCATTCTGAATGGGGTTGTTTCATTCTTAGTACCCATACTCTGAGCACCTAGCACAGGGCCTGAGAAGTTGCTGGTGCTTAATCAATATTTGGTGATTGATTATATGGTAAATCAGAAGCCAGAAATAGGAAAGTGAGAAGAGAGGAAATGGAAGCAATGAGAAGAGATGGCAAAGAGTTTGTTTATGAAAGGGAGGAAAGATATAGGATGATAGCTTGAGGGAAGTATAATCAAGGAAATATGTACTGATCTTTTGTTTTTATATTATATACATCTCCTTTCTAAAACGCCATCCCTCATCACAAAGAACAAAAAAGGAAAAATAACAAATTAGCTCAGCAAAACTATCCAACATATCCCCAAAGTCTGCCATTCTCCATAGCCATACCCAGTTTCCCCAGTCTGAAAAGGAAGAGGGGTATAAGTAGGGGTTTAAGGGTGGGAGAGACTCAGGCAGATTTGTTGGCATCAAGAAGGAAACAAAATATAGGGACTGACTGATGAGTAGAGAAAGGGGGTAAGCTTCTGAGGAAGGGGGAAGATAAGCTCAAATGTACAAGTAGAAAAGTTAGCCTTGATGAGAAAAGCCATTTCTCTGTGATATATTGAAAACCAAGAGGGTCAAAAGAGGGGGTGAAATAGAGGAGTTTTGAAGGGAAGATCATGATGGATAGCCTTTATTTTCTCTGTAGAGAAGGTGGTGGTAAAGGGGCTGGAGGAGAAAAGAGGTTTGGAAGAGTTACCAGGGAAGTGTGATAGTTAATTAGGAAAGAATAAAAAGATTGCTGTAAAGCACCGTGGTCCCAGTTGGAATAAGATAAACTTCTTGGAACTCAGTCAACAAAGCAGAGTGACTTCCTCTGGTAGCACGTGAGGAAGGGAAGAGGAGGCAGACAGCAGGAAGAAACCAAGGTTGAGGTTTGGTAAGGGACGAGTGGCAGGACACCCAAGGCAGAGAATTCGAGGAGAGACATGAACTGGCTAACTACATGATCAACTGCAATGGAAAAAAAAAAAAAAAAGAAGAAGATAGTAGGGATGGATGATGAACCAGAAGAGTAAGAAGGGGGCTAATGCTTGGAGGCCAAAGAATAGGGTGAGAAGAGAAAGGAGGTTGCAATCTGAGAGAGAAATTTCAGAAGTCTGAATTTTGGAAATGATAGGACCTTCTGGAGGGAAAGGGAGAGGATATACTGGGAAATGTAGGTGAAATAAAAGCAAAAGATAATAAAAAAAAATTTTTTTTTAAAAAAGACATGTTCAAAGAGAGAAGTAAGGATGGGGAGGGGGGGGGAGAGGGAAGGACCAGAAATAAGTGGCAATGCTATAAAACTGGTCTGAGGAATGTCAAAACTCAGAATGAGCTGAGGCTGATGAGGGAAACCAAGGAAAAGAAACAGATTTTAACATGTTTGGGAGGAAAAGGGAAGACTAATGAAAGGCAAGGCCTACTGTTTTGGGTGACTGAAACAATGATGAAAGAAAATAAATAGAAGGCCCAGCTCCTTAACCCATCATTTGCTTCAGTTTTTCTTGCTAAGAACAATGAACATTCTTTGTCTTTCCATTTCCATGGGTACAGTCATCGTATGTCTAAGCTCAGCTTCCCTGGGCTTCAGCTCCTGAAATCTTCCCTTCTTTTTTATATTTACCACCTTCATTGTTTCTTGCAGAATAATAATATTCAATTACATTCACACACCATATCTTTTTAGATACAGTAGACCCCAATCAACCAACACCCACTTTGTCTTTGCTACCACAGAAGTGGCTGCTGTAATCTTTGGGCCTAGACAACATCCTTTTTATCAATGACTTTCTTGGGGAATGTGCCTAGCAAGGGAATCTTTGGGTCAAAGGATATGGGCATTTTGGTCTCTTTCTTTTCATAATTCTAAACTGCCTTTCAGAACAGCTAGACCCATTTGCAGTTTCAACAACAGACCAATAGTGTGGCTATCTTCCCACAATTCCTCTAGTAATAACCATTCCCACTCATCTTTGCCAGTTTGCTAGCTATGAGTGAAATCTCAGAGTTGTTTTGCTTTTCATTTCTAATACTAATTATTTGGAGGTGTTCTTTCATATTCTAGTTTGCAATTATCTTCTAAATGTGTCTTTTAGAAATCTAAACTGGTTGACGAGTTCTTTGTATATCAACATCATCTTTTTGGTTTTGGCTTTTTGACAATTACCCTTGTTAGTTCTTAATCCTAACTGTTTCTTTGTGTCTTTGGGATTTCAGTTTTGAGAGCTTCCAATGCATCCTTGATGAATTCCTTTGTAGAACTTTTGACCATGAGAATCTGCCTATGCCCTCCAAATTTTTTATTTATTTATTTTTCCACAGTTAGGTGATTCATGTTGTCTTCCTCCCTCCCGGGGTTAACAAGCAATTCTACTGGGTTACACATGTATTATCATTCAAAACCTATTTCCATATTATTCATTTTGGTAATAATCTTTCAAAAACCAAAACCCCAAATCACATACCTATATGAACAAGTGATAAATCATGTGTTTTCTCCTGCATTTTTACTCTCACAGGTCTTTCTCTCAATGTGGAAAGCATTCTTTGTCATAAAATCTCTCAGAATTGTCCTGGATCACTGCACTGCTATTAGCAGCAAAGTCTATTACATTTGATCATTTCACAGTGTTTTAATTAACATTAACCTGGTTCTGATTATTTCACTCTGCATCAATTCATGAAGGTGTTGATTTTAAAATTAACATTCAATAACTAAGATATTCTATTTAATAAAGTTTTATTAATAATAAACTAACATAAAAAACTAGAGGGAAAAGGTGCTAAACTCACCCAGCAAAAAAAAGAACCAGGTGGAGCCTTAGAATTTATACAAACCTGACCACGCAAACATAAACAAAAGGAAAAGCATTGTAGATAATACAGAAAGGAAGTTTGGGTAATCTAGTTTTTTAGGGATTCAAGATATTTCTAACTATACAGAGCTCTTTCTAGTTCTTAAAGAAATCATCCTATTCATCATTTCTTATAACACAATATCATTCCATCACTATCATATACCATAATTTGTTCAGCCATTCCCCAATTCGAGGGCATCCCCTCATTTTCCAATTTTTTGCTACTACAAAAAGCGTGGCTATAAATATTTTTGTACAAACAGGTCCAACCCCATTTTTTAAAAATCTCTTTTGGATACAAACCTAGTAGTGGTATTGCTGGATCAAAGGTCATGCATTCTTTCAAAGCCCTTTGGGCATGATTCCAAATTTCCTTCCAGAATGGTTAGATCAATTCACAACTTCACCAGAAGTGCAATAGGGTCCCATTTTTGCCACATCACCTCCAACATTTATTCTTTTTCCTTTACTGTCATATTCTGCCTATCTTTTCTTAAAGCACTTTAAAATCTACTCATAAAATCTAGGGGGCATGTCAGATCATGCCCATCTTACCTCTCCTCCATCACAAATAAAATGGGAACAGTTAATTCCCCTAAGGTTCCTGTCATCTCCACCTCAGCAACCCATTTCTCCTTGCTGAGACTCTAACTCAGAAAAGCTGCCACCCTTAATGGTAAGAATATCAGCTTCATCATGAGAAAAAAAATGCTACAAATCATTAATATTAAGGATAATGTTAAGCAAAATCACTCTGTGGTTTTACCTGCAAACTGACAAAAATGACAAAAAATGCCAACAGTCAATGTTGGAGGAGTTGTGGAAAGACAAGCACACTAATACATTATTGGTGGAGCTGTGAGATAGGGCAATAATTTTGAAAAGCAATTTGTAATAATGTAAATCAAATAGCCTTTAATTTGGACTTATACCCCAAGGAAGCTACTGGGAAGAAAAAAAATCTCCATATACTCTAAAATAGAAGCATTTTTTAGTGACAGCAAAGAATTAGAAACAAAATAGATGCCCATCAACTGGAGAATGACTCAACAAACTGTAGTACACAAATTTAATAGGACAGGACTGTAAGAAATGATGTGTGTGATGAATACAGAGAAGCCCAGAAAGATCTATATGAACTGATGCAAAGTGAAGTATGTGGAGCCAAGAAAATAGTTTGTGGTGATAACCATGGAAATGAAAAGAACAACCATGTACCTGAAAATCAAAAGCAACAAATGCAACAAAAGTATAAAGATCAAGTGGGATTTAATTGAAGACATAATGAGAAGCTACTCCCAACTTATACCTTTGTGTAGGATGATATACAAGTTTTCAGACTTTTTCTATGTATCAATCAGTCATGCTTTCTTTTCCTCTAAAAATATACAACCTGTCACATGGGATGGCTCTCAAGGTTGGGGAAGAACACATGGGATGCTATGGTGATGTAAGAAAATGAAAATATCAAGAAACACTTTTTTTAAGTTTCTCAAGAATATGGATTGTTTCATGTTTGTATCTATATTCCAAGTATCTAACAGGGCCTAGCATACATTAAGCACTTAAGCTTTTTGACTGAATAGTTAAGGAAAGTCAAGAAATTAATTAGTTAATATTCTTTGAGCAGGAGAAACCATGGCAAGAAATGTCCAGATAATTGAAATTCTCCATCACTACTTCCACACCAGGCTTGTGGTTGGTCGATTGATCAGTTTGTCAGTCTATTAGTCTCTACCCCACCTCCCACCCCCCAAAATGTAACCTTCTGTCAGTATCAATTATTAGACAGAAGAGCAACAAGGGCTAGGCAATCTGGATCAAGTGAGATGCCCAAGATTACACAGCTAGGAAGTATCTGGGATGAGACTAGAACTGCAGGCCTGGGGCTCTATCCACTGTGCTGCCTTGCTGCTCTTATTTCTCAAACTCCTCATCCATTTCTTTTTTCTGTCCAAGTAGCCAGGAATCTCCTCTGATGACAATACACCTTCTATTTCTGCCTCTAAGGAGCTTTGCCTAAATGCTTTCTCCACAACGCTTTCTCCCCTCCTGTTTCCTGGATTTCCTCCCACAAGTTTACCTTCTTAATATAATATGCTCCCCTGCTCCATCCTCCCACACCCTACTCTTTCCTCCATCCCATTTCATCTGAATAAGGTACATTCTTTTCAAAGCCAAACTCTGGCCTCCAGTTTTGTCTCAAATCTCAATGTTATACGAAGTCAAATTAGCCTCATCACCTTAGGATCGTTAAATCACCCTGCATTTATTACCTATACTTTTTATACCATTCTCTGTGGTCACAGGTTCTCTACTGCTGGCTTCTTTCTCAGACCTTTTCTCCTAGGAACTCCTGGATGTCTCTACCACTTTCCTTCTGCCTACATGGTAGCTTTTACCTCTTTCATTTAATGATCAGACCAGAATCTTCTGATAATTTATTCACATTTCTCTCTTGGCTTCCTGCTCACAATGAGAGGGAACTTTTCACAAAGCATTTGAAACTTCTAAAACACTACTGGGGAGCTGAAGGCGAGGGAAGCACCAGAGTGGCACCAAACAAGAGAATGGAGTATAAGGAATAGGGGAGTTGAAAGAACTGCAACAAATCAAACCAAGGCAGAAGATGGTATAGAGTCTATAGACCAATCCTGTAGGGAACCCATGTCAGGCATACTCACTCGCACTCTCTCCCTGTCTCTCCCCTTCTTTGCCCAGTTGTAAAGTCTCTAGCCATTATTTGTGAAATATGTTGTTGTCTGGAGGTTGTGACCAGCCAGACTGAAGCAATGAGCTCTAGAAGAAGTATGAAATCCCTGCACTTAGCTACAGGAAGGTTAAATTTGAAATCTAAGTAGGATCACTTAAAATACCAGACTAGTCCACCATTCCAAAGGTGGCTGGATCTCTCTGACAAGAGCTATTTGTATATTAATCTCAGGGGAACAGAAATATAAAAAAGGTTTGTTCCTGTTGGTCTGTTCTTTAAAAGTTATTTTGCAGGAATAAGCTATGAATATGTAAACCGAGCATAGTCAAATGTGCAAAAATTAAATCATTTCCTATCTCCTTCCAAGATTAAGGTAAGTATCGGGCTCACACTGCAAGCATATGATGGCTCCTATGGGGAGGGGTTTCTATATGTCCTCATTCAGCAGCAGTGAAGGCAGTTAAATTTAATAAGCTAATAAAAAATCCTGAAAGGCCTGCATTGAGTCTTACAATCTGTTATGAAAACAGAGGGCCAAGCAAAACAGACAATGAGGATAACACCACTCTTTAAAGCACATTTTAGTTGTTACTGGTAAACAGTTTTGACAGAATATTTTCA
Source organism: Gracilinanus agilis (assembly GCF_016433145.1). Classification (NCBI taxonomy): domain Eukaryota; kingdom Metazoa; phylum Chordata; class Mammalia; order Didelphimorphia; family Didelphidae; genus Gracilinanus; species Gracilinanus agilis. Next base: position 490,608,466 of record NC_058133.1, on the reverse strand, counting down.
GAAAGCTAGCAGACAATTTTAAGATGGGTGGGGGAAGGGACAAAATGGATAGAAACTGAAAAGGAGGACGAGAGAGAATGTGCAAAAAGAAATGGAAGATAAACTAAGATCACTAGAAAAGATTATGACCTACTTTAAGACTGTTTTGGGTGAAGGAAAAAAGTCCATTTATCAATGCTCTTCTTTGTATGGTTCAAAGAATACCAAACTCTCCTTGGTTTTGTTCTCATACTGTCTCTCCAGTTCACATGATAGGAAATAATCATTAACAAACCTATATGAAAAGTGTATCACATTAAAATCAAATAGAACTTGACAAATGGAAATTCTAATCTGACTACGGCCTAATTTCTGGTATATCCCACTTTAAGCATCAAATATACTTTGAAATCCAGATTTTTCAATCAAAAATATATTAAAATTTGAGGCTGATTATTTATAAAAGAAATACTCATTTTTATAAGATCTTAACCAAAGGCTTGCTGCCTCACCTTTCTGCCCACTGACAGCCCACTCAATTGTCATTTGTTCCATCAGAAGCCTTTGCCAGTCTCTGTTCCCCTGATCAGTAACAATCCCTTTCCCCTTTTGACCTCAACTTGGTTTGTACCTCTCTTGTTTAGGTGTCTCATTTTTCCCTACTAAATTGTAAGGACCCTAAGTGGGTAAAGCCATGGCTCTATCCCAAAGCACAGTCCTGGGCAAATAGTACAAATTTAACAAACATCTGTTTAAATTTTAATTTTCTTAAAACAGCAATTGCCTTTTATGTGGTGAAAATATGATCTGAGAACATCTTAAACAACTGGAGAAATATTCAATGCTCATGACTGGGCTGGGTCAATATAATAAAAATTAAAATACCATCAATGTTAATTTTCAGATTTAATGCTGTACTAGAGGAACACTTTACAGAGCTAGGTAAGAAAATAGCAAAATTCATTCAGAGGAACAGAGGATCTAGGCTATCAAGAGAAGTAATTAAAAAAAAAAAAAAGAACAAAAATGGAAGAATAGCACTTCTAGTCCTCAAATTATAATGTAAAGTAGCAATCACCAAACCCTTTTAGCAAGTTTTTTTTTTAAATGGATTGATGCAATAGACAATGAAGAATCAGCAATAATTGAACTCAATACCTCACTGATAAATTTGAAAATATAAACAGCCTAGGAGAGAATTTGACAGGACCCACTGGGAAAATTAGAGAGCAATTTGGCAGAAAGCAGGCTTAGACCAACATCTTACACTGTGTTCCACAATAAAATTCAAATGGATGTGACCTGAATATTCAAGATCACACCATAAAAAAATTCGAAGAGAAGCAGATCATTTATTTATCTTTTGCAACTATTAGTTAATGAATTTTTAATGAAGCAAAGGACAGGGCAATGAAAAAAGATAAAGTAGATGATTTTGATTACATGAAACTGAAAAACTTTTGCACAAAGTAGCACATCTAGGATAAGAAACATCAAATCAACAAGCATTTATGAAGTGCCCACTATGTGCCAGGCACTGTACTAAGTGTTGGGATACAGAGGGGCAAAAGACACTCCCTGCCCTCAAGGAGCTCCCAGTCTAAAGGGAACACAATATGTAGACAATTGTGTACAAGAATAGATACAGGATAAAATGGAGATAATGAACAGAGGGAGAGTCCTAACATTAAGGGGGATGGTGAAAGGCTTCTTCTGGAAGGCTGAATCTTAGCTGAGTTGTGAAAGAAATCAAGGAAGCCAGAAGGTAGAGATGAAGAGCAAGAGAATTCCAGGAATAACTGGGGGACAGCCAACGAAAATGCAGTCAGGAGACGGAAATGTTTTGTGTAAGGACAAACAAAGTAGCCACTGTCACTAGGAGACTGGAAAGGTAGGAAGGGGCCAGATTATGAAGGGGTTTCAATACCAAATAAACAATTTTATATTTTTTCTTGAATATGATAGGAATGTGTGTGTGTGTGTGTGTGTGTGTGTGTGTGTGTGTGTGTGTGTGTAGGTAAGAGAGAGAGGAGGGGGAGAGAGAGAAGGGAAGGGGAAGAAGAGGAGACAGAGAGATACAAAGAAAATAACTAGAAAGTTATTGCAGAAAGTCCAGGTATGAGAACTTGTCCTGGGGTGGTGGCAATATCAGAGGAGAGTAGGGGGCTCATACAAGAGGTATTTTTTTTAAACTCTTATCTTCTGTCTTAGAATCAATACTGTGCACCGGTTCCAAGGCAGAGAAGCAGTGAGGGTTGGGCAATAGGGGTTAAGGGTCACAAAGTTCTGTCTGAGACCAGAACTGAACCCAGGGCCTCCCTATCTCTAAGCCTGGCTCACTGAGCCACCTAGTTGTTTCCCATATATTACAAAGTTGAAATCAAAAGGACTTAGCAAAAAATTCGGGGGCAGAGAAAAAGAATAAGAAGTCAAAGATGACACCCAGGAGGTGAGATGCTCGGGTGGCTGGGAGGATAGTGATACCCTCAACAGTAACAGGGAAATTCAGAAGGGGTGGGAGGATTTGGGGACGAAGATGATGAGCTGATTTGGGGGCATTCTGAGTTTCAGTTGTCTACATCTAGTTCAAGATGTCCAACGGGCAGATGAAGATGCAAATTTGGAGATCATGAGAAAGGCATGGGCTGGAAAAGTCGACTATGGAATTGTCTACATAGAGATGATAGCTGAATCCATAGAAGCAAGTAAACAGTGCAGGGCACAGAAGGAGGGGAGGGAAAAGAAGGCAAAGAAGGAAGGGAAGGGCACCTTGGGCTCAGTCCTAGGAGATAATCACTGTTCAAAAATCTTTGTAACAAATGTCTCTGACCAGACATATCAATGGCCAAACAAAAACAAATAGTTCTCAACAGAACTGCAAATTGTTAATAACATGAAACCATGTTGTAAACCACTAATAAGAGATACAAATCAACCCTTAAGCTTCCCTTCAGAGCTAAGGTGGCAAAGACAACAAAAGAAAAGAAGACCCCAGGCCACAGGTACATTGTTGGTGTAGTTGTGAACCGGCACAACCATTACAGAAAGCATTATGAGTGTCAAACAACAAACGTGACAAATTGAGAGAACATGGTTTACAGACTAATGCAAAGTAGAGGAAGCAGAACCATAAAGACAATTACACAGTGTCTGCAAGCATGTAAGGGACGTTCCCCTTCTGCTACCCAATCAGAACTAAATGCTCTAAAGCATAAAGAGTAAGCTTGGCCCCAAAGTGGAGACAGGAAGACATCCCCCTACTCCTCTGCAGAGGGGAACGTCCGGGGGGTGTACAGCACTGCATATAACAGTAGAAGTTTTTGATCTGTTACTTAGTTCTAATTTATTTTTACAAATTCCCCTTTTACAATAAAAATTCTTATAATAAGAATTGGCTCTCTGGGAGAGGGGAGAATTCAGGAGAAAATGTAAGCAATGTTAAAACAAGACATCAATGAAATCTATTTTTAGAAACTGATTGGTTTTCCATACAGCTTTTCAGAGGTGTCAGTTGTATAAAGCAAGGTATATCCATACTTCAGATGATCTTAGAACTGATGTTGATTTGAGATATCCTGGCATCAAAAGCACAGAACTTAGGCATTTATGCAACAGGAATCAATCTCTTACATTCAAAGAGTACTTTTTACTTGTTAGAGCACATCTCACAGATGCTATATAATCTGATCTCTTCTGGGGCACCCATATCTGACTTAAAGTATAGGACAAGAAGCTGGGCATCAAGGTGAATAGGACTGGGAAATGAAATACAAACAGAGCAAACAGTCTAAAGAGGTAAAAATCATCTCATAGAGAAGAATGGTGTCCACACAGAAGGCCTTTGGGAAATCCAATTCCTTCAAATTAGAAAGGTGACTGACCTTGTCTTTTAATTCCCCAAGATACGCTGTGTTCTGCCCAAGGATAGCTTCTGCAGATTCCTGGAAACAAGTCACCCACTGATTCTCCTGGAAATCTGCAATATTGACCTGAAAAATCAAAACTCAAAATTATTTCCCCACAAAGAAAATAAACAGAGACACAAAGCTGGTTTGGTGATTTTAAACTCTATTAAGATTACAATTATTGTTTGAAGAAACTCCTATGCACTAATGTTATCCCATAAGAAGTCAGTTTTAAAAATAAAATCTGGATGAAAGGAAAACCCAACGCAATGAAGAAAAATGTGGAGAAACACACTCTCACAACCCTTGACAAAGAGAATTCAAGTTTCCCTACATCCATCTGCCACTGCCCTTGAGTCTAGACATTTTCATAAGCCTCTCCTCCTTTACGACATGAGGTTTATGCCTTTGGTTTTTTATTTCACTGGGATTGCATGCTCCATAGGTCACCCTGGGGGCTTCATCCAAGGATTTCAGTTACTAACAGTCCTCCATCAGTGGGGGCCCAGAAAAATAGACAATGCATAGATGTGAGTTGAGGGGTTTAGTCTGTACTAAAATCTTCTCATTGTAAGGCAGCCAGCAAATTTACATTCAAACTTAAGTGAGCAAATTAGATGAGAACAAAGTGTTCTCAACTTGGACAGAGCACAGGAAGCTTGAATCAGCGAAAGGCATTACCACAAGTAAGTGAGGGTGGGTGGAAGGGTGGGGATAGAGGAACAAGCTGCAAATATCCCAGTTTCAAAAGTGAGAGAATTTGAAGAAAGAGGAGAGCCAAGTAGAAAATGGGAGAAAAGCCCTAGACAGCTCGGCAAGGAACAGGGGTACCAGATCTAGCTCTGCCTCCAGTAACGAACACCATGTGACCATGGATAAGCGACTCTTCCTTTCTCACCTTTACAATGCTTAATATGCTGACATTCTATGATTTACAGGGCAAGGGACTTAAGAAATCCTTCTGATGACTTTGGGCATCTGCAGGGTTTTTAAGAAGGGTTTTTCTGTTACTGACTTGACTCAATGGATAAAATATGGTGAAAACCTCTTTGTAAAATAAAAAGCAGCCATACAGAGGATGGCAATGGACAACACATCCATCTGGTTCCCATCTGCAACTACTTCCAGTCCTGGGAGGGGGAAAAAGGCCTCCCATTTGGTGCCACCAAAGTGGCAGTCATGTTGGATGAATAGATCCAGGACACACGAGACTGTGCATGGGAATTTTGCCATTTAGAAGTTTAAAAGAAAGGCTATTGTGAATAAACCATCTACCAAACAATTTCTGTTATCTCAGCTCGGCAAAAAGCACTGGGCGGCAAACCCAAAATAATAAACTTGATTGTAGACAGACCTTTTCTGTTGGGCTAAGATTCTGCATGACGACTTAGGGTAGCTGTAGACCCTTAATGTGTGAGAGGTTTTTTAAAATGGAAAGCAGTTCAACTCATATGGGGAAAGAAGACGCCACCATCTCAACATCACTCAGAGATGTCTTCCTCTGAGGCAGGCTCCATTAAGGCCTGGGAAACAGAACATTACCTACAAGAAATGAACTAAATATAGGGATCAGCTGTACAAGTGCAATTACTGCTCTCCAGAAATGCCATTTCAAATTAATTTATCTTCATAACTGTTAGCGGGCAAGTGCTACCGATACTCTAATTGTACTGCAGGCCATACTTGTGAACCACAGTCAGGTAGGGTCACCAAATTCAAATTTCTGGCAAGAAGAAAGGAGGAAGAAAATATGCTAGTAAGTTCCCTGAAAGCCTGTCTCCCTCCCATCTTGTTTACAGGACCCTCAAAAACCATGTCCTGCTCATTCATTTATAGGCCTTGTAGCACTGTGGCCAGTATGGGGAATGGGCATACGTACTGAGTGAGAAGCAAGAGATACCACGTGCCCAGTGGGTCCAGGAAGCCACTTCTTGGCTATAGGACTGGGAAGCAAGACTACAAGCTCCAGGAACACAGAGACAGTGTTAGTGAATGTCTTGCCTTCTTCAACAAGAATCACAGCCAATTTCTGAATGACCTGAACCTCAGGACCTAAAGCTGGGTTACTCAGGAAGTAATCCATCACTCAGGGCTCTAAACAAAATGCACCCTGGATGCCTAAGGACTGGCCAGATGTGAGTGACCCTCAGAATCTTACCGACAGGATCATCCGGTACTTGAAACTGGGAAATTCACGATCACATTTCTCGCATCGGTAGAGCCCGTTCTGCTGGTCAATCACTTTCTTATTGCAATCTTGAGAGGGACAAGCCTGGTACATGCAGTTCTCCTTGCGAAGGTACACCACTGTTCCCACACAACTGAAGTAATCCGCCTTTCAGAGAGAGAGAAGAACGAGACACTGGTTCACCAAAACTATATTCTGCACTAGAATCACAGGCAACTAGTGTTTCAATGACAGACTATTATATAGTGTGTCTAAATATTCAAGGTCTTAAAGATCCCAGGGCTTACAGGGAAAGATTTCTTTTAGAGCATTAACAGTTTAAGCATTGAAGTGCAGAAATGACAACAAAAACCCCACCGCCTATAAAGTGAAACCAGGTTTGGTTTTTGTTGTGTTTTTTTTTTTTTAAACATTTCCCTTCTAAGTCTCATTTCTAAGACAGAAGAGTAGTAAGGGCTAGGCAATAGGAGTTAAGTGACTTGCCCAAGGTCACATAGCTAGGAAGTGTCTGAGGTCAGATTTGAACCTAGTTCTATCTACCATGTACCCAACTGCCCCCAGGTTCTAAGGAAAATAACTTTGTACTGCTAGAATTGAGCCAAATTCTCAATTGGGTTATGCTGAAGAGATGTGCTCATTCCCTTCTTCTACTTGAAGACTGGGCAAGAATTGCACTCTGCAGTTTTCTCTTTCAGAAGACAAAGCTTTCTGTCCATTCCATTCTTCTTTGGAGAGCGATGAATCACCACTTAGCAGATCTACGAGCTGGAGTGCTACCGACTAGAAAATCTAGGAAAGCAATGGCCAACCAGCCTCCCAACCAATTTGGGGGGTGGGGACGACACTGAGCTCGGGTCCAGAGTGACCTTTATCTTCATTTTGCCAATGGAAAAGCCCCCAGAGAAGCCAGCTTCCCCTATGGAGTCTCTTTCCTAAAGTGGGTTCTGAGATTCCCCACAGTCCTTCCTCTCTAATTCACAGGAGAGCTCCCAAAGGCATTCTGCATTGTCTAAGCAGAGAACTGATTTTGTCATTAGGAAAGCCCAAGGTCTGAATTTCAGGCCCAGCACTTCTAAACAGGGTGACCTTGAGTAGGTCATCCCAAAGTCTTGGAGCCTCAGCGTTCTCACTTATAAAATGGGATATAAAACCAGAGCTTACTACCTACTTCACAGGGTTGTTGTGAAAAGGCAGCACTTTGTAAACCTCAATACTTGATATAAATGGGATCGACTACCACTATCAGCTAAGATTATGGCCTGGCCTTGGGGATTTCGAAGGTTCTTTCTAACTCACATTTTGGTGGCAGAGGACAATTCTAGCAGAATGTAAAATGAATAGGAAATAAGGTTAACATACTAAGTCCTGGTAAAAAGGTGGAAAATCAGTGTCATGCAAGTCAATGTGAACTCAAACCTCAACATCACAGAAAGGAGGCTCAGTGCCAGCCAACAGGGCTTTCCACACCACATCCTGAATTCAGAGAAATCTCTTTGAAGTTGGGGAACTATTTAGGACTGTATACTGTATGTTTTTTCTTTCTCACAAAGGTAGGTTCAAAGGAAACGTGTGTGTACATAAAATGGCTGCCATGTAAAAACAAAAGGCATCTGAAAACTGAATTTTTAAAAATATACTTAAATATAAACAAATGTTTAAAGATTCAAAGAAATTTGGACAGCTTTGGGATTGAGTTTGGAACTGGGACAAGCAAAAGGAAGCAAGCTCCGGCCTTCCTGGGGATGTCTGCTCTGGACTCCAATTAGCTCCTAGAGCCCTAGAAGTAGTTCAAGGCCTTCTAGTACATGCTGTGCACACCCCACTGACCTCCCCCATCCCCAACCAACATCTCTTGAGAGCTCTGGGAAGGAACCTGTCACTAAATTATCTCAACTCAGTGCTCTTGCTTTTACAGCATGGGCCAAGTTCTGAACACATCCTGGAGAAGAGGGAGTACAGATGGGCTCTCTAGAGTAGCTGCCTTCAGTGACCCAGCTAGCTTGAAGGGTATCGAGTCAAAGGGAACAGGGAGGTGGTTGCTAGGTGATGGTACATACGCCCGATGAAGATGGTAATGACAAAGGCAGGGGAGAGAATGCAGTGAGTGCAATGAGCCAGGAGAAGAGAAATGAGCAGGGGTTGGACCTGGTGATCAACAGGCCTGGGGCAGGTCTTCACAAGCCCCAGAGCCTGGGAGAAAAGAGAATTCTTCAGAATAAGCACTAAAAAGGCAGCCCTGCCCAGGCCTCAGGAAGGGTCACTCACAAGCTGAAGTCTGCTGGTAACTGGCTCAAAGACTCCCAAATGTTCAGTGTAAACAAAAACATCCCAACAAGGAGGATGTCCACTTACCTTGTCACCTTGTCCCAGGTTCTCAGATTTAACTTCATACAAAGTTTTCCAATTGGTATTACTCCCTCCCGTTCCTCCACCCCTGGCATCAGAGATGGAAACAACTTCTAAGGCTTGTCCTTCAGAGTCAAACCTGAAGAAGTAGCATACAGAAGCAGACGTGAAAATAAAATCAAAGCTCACCTTCCCAAAACCTGCCTCATGCCCCTAGGCGAGATGGTAGATCTTTGTTGTTCCCTTCCCACAGATTTTGACCAGCAAAAGACATTTGTGCAGGAGCATCACTCAAACCACATTTGGGAAAAAGTTAGTTCCAATTTGACTGCATTCTGAAGGCTATTAAGACCAGTTGTAAATGACCTCCACACTCTTATCTCAATCATTTTGATGCCACCCAGTGGTCAAGGGACACACTGCAAAGTCCCGAGTATCACTGAGTCATTAGCCACAGAGCTATCAACAGCGCTTTAGGGGCCCAAGTCCTAAAAACAATAATACACTGAAAAGGCAAAAAGCGTTCAATTAAAACAAAAAAGCTCCAAAAGCCTGACGCTCTGGTAACCACAAATAACACTTCGTATGTATATGGCCCTTTAAGGCCTATAAAGTTCCTTCTTTAATACTCTCCTCCCCTGGATACTCAGTCAGCAGAACAGCGCTGGCCCTACCATGAATAAGCGCAGCATGTGGTAAAAACACTTCTGATTTTGTGGATTAAAACATATCTATATTTTTTACATGGATATGAGAGAGTCTAAGTATTAGACAGTCCCCAAAGCATTTGCATTCGACTTTAAAATGAAGTGCCCCTTTCCATCCCATCATGGATTTACCTCTTTTCTTAATGAGGTCCTTATGTTAACATAAAAATTAATTCATGTTCCCTAAGCAAAATGAATTGATAAGAAACTATCAAACAAGGAGGAGATGGCAGCCTGAACTAAAACTAGGCTGCAGATAATCGAGAAAGAGGGGAACTGAGAGTGACCCTACCTATAGCTACCCACTTAAAGCAGGCCACCTTGCAGGCTGGCTGCTGGGCTAAGCTGCAGACAAATGCCTTCTTGTTCTATCAGGTAAGCTGTGAAATCCCTCACACAGAAGCATCAGTCCATAAATCTGTCTCAGCACCACCAGCAACACTAGTTTACTGTCTCAAAGGCTCCAAGGAGACATTTTCCACCCTAGACAGCTCATCGGGAGTCAGCAGAGCAAGGAGAGGAACAGCCCCTCTTACAATAAAAACTCCACGTTATTTGAGCTGAGAACTAAATACTCTGCATCCCATTCAGCTTCCAGCAATAACAGAGTGTATACAAGCATTTTTAAAATTCGAGTAGCTTTCTATGTTGTCTGGATCCCTCATAAAATTAAGAGAAAACAACTTAGTGTGGCAATGCCAACTAGACCTGGTTCATAAGCTCCAGAAAACAGAGCTCAGGGCCCTTGTCCTTTTGGGGTCAGAGGACTGATACCCACTTGTCTAAGAAGTGATATTAAGTGGAGGGTAGGTGGCAATTGGTTTTTAAAGTTAGATATAAGGCTAAAAGGCATGAAAAAAAAAACCCTAAGGATTCCTAGTTTCACATTTAATGTCCATTTTCTGGCCATTATCAACATTAACACCTGTTGATGACTTCCTAGTTTATGATAAAACATTTTCTTTAAATAAACCTTGAAGGTAAGGGAGGAGGAAAGGTTAGAATAACAGGAAAATAGAAGTAGGATGGAAAGGCCCTGCGCCTTAGATAGGCTGACATTTATCCTCTCCTGGAAACAAGCTGCCTGAGGGAGGGATGCTTAATGAGGCCTCAGGCAACTTTCTAAGATTAAGGGACAAAACTGCAGGGAAAGAAAGTGCTGGTGTGAATTTTGCAGAAAAACTCCTTGCCAGGAGTTCCTCCATTCCAAAAGAATAAGGGGTCCAGGTCCCTTCCCACCACAAATAAATGAAAAGACATGAAAATCCAGTTTAATCTTAGAATTGGTTTTTGAATGAGAAAGTGCCCTCAATAGGTGCTCTTGATTCCAGATAAGGAAGTCTGCCCCTCCAACTTCTGCAGAGGCCTAATGTTCTCAAAGCACAGAATAAGATATGTGAGGATGAGGCCTACTCATTACAAGGATTATGTTTTTCTTCTTGTATTGAGGGATTTGGGGGGAAGAAAGGAACAACTGATAGGACTACCCCCACCCAAAAAAAAAGAGAAAGAAAAGAGGGTCTCTGAAGCTTTTTTTTTTTTAACATCAGAGACCTGAAGTTCAGCATAAATGGTCAAGCAAGGCAGCCTTCAATACTCAAGTGACATTTTCACATATAACTTCCCACCTTCCCCACCCCTGTTGATCTTTTTATATGGAAAATGTTCTTTTTGAGGGAACATTCATCAAATTCAGAATTAAAAAAAAATAATCCTTTAAAAGGGTTCTCTAGACCAGTGATGGGCAAACTATTCTCCGAGGGCCAGATCCAGGCTGTAGTCTGCCCATCACTGCCTTAAGCAATTCCCTAATCACATCTGGATGTGGGGACATAGTGATTATGGCCTACCAGCCAATGGGCTAGATTCCAAGTTAATAAAGAACTGAACCCAGAACCTGTCGAAGACACTTCCCAGGTACTGTGGGATCATGGCCAATTCCCTTAATGTCTCTAACTTTAGTGTCTTCCTCTGAAAAAAGAAAAAGGGAGGGACAATTCATACCTCACATAGTTGCCTAGAGGATCAACCAAGAGGTAGGAAAAACCAAGCTTTGCTTGAGGCCTCTCAGAAGGCCTCATAAATGTCAGCCATCACTCCTGGTGGCAGAACCATCCCCTCTAAGTCTCCTGGTACTCCACAGTAAAGACTTACAACCCCACAAGATTTTATCTAGAATCAAGAGTGAAATGCTTCTTTATTTGAATCCTACGGCACAACTGGGAAGTCATACCATTTCTTCCCTCCAACTACAGCCACATAATTTAAGCTAAGGCTAGTTAAAATGTTTTCTTTAACCAAACCAATTCTCACAAATCATGTTTCCAATTTGAAGTGAAGTGTTCTTTTAATTCAGACTTCTAACTTCCTGAAAAAGAAGATATATTGTAGAAACCTTAACAGGCTTTCCTCCTCCCCAGAGTGCTTTGGGAACCACAATGGCCTGCTGACAAAAGCCTATTGTTCTCATTGTACTCTATCACAGAGTCCAATGAAAACGCCAAAGAAGAAGAAGATGTACTCCAACACCAAATAGTTCAAGGAATCAGAAAGCATTCCCCTCACCCACACCAAGGAAAACCTTAAGAGACCCATAACACGGATCAAATCTCAGGAAGAAAAATGTTCTCTCCACTAAAGCTCCTCAAAGCAGAATTGCTGAAGTCTAAGTGCGCCCTGCTTTGGGAGGATCTGGGTCAGCTGGCAAAGCTTTCACTTTAATTGCCTCCCTCCAACTCTTCAAGGTTTGTCATGGGATTACAGGTTTGTCAGTTTAAGAACTTGAAAGCCGTCCTCTCAGAGGGCATAATGCCTCCCAGAAATAGAGAAACAAGCCCCCTGCTTAGCAGACAGGTCAGAGGACTGATACAAGGACCACAAGGAGAACCCAGTTCTCTACCAGTTGAGGAAGAAGGGCCCACAAAAACCTACCATCCACGCAGCTTAAAGGCCTCTGGAATATCAGGGTTCACAAGGATTGTGCTTGAAGAGAGGACGGAGAGGCTCCGCCCACCAAAATCAGAGACTCGGGCTCCTTTGATGGCCAGCACAGGCTGGCGAGAGCCATCAAATCTGTCAGCCTGGAATAATTGAGAGCACACACACAGTTACTAGGGTTCCAGGGGCACACTTAATACTTACACGAAAAGGCTCCTGCCTGGCCTCTCCTCACCTCAAGAAGGTTATGTACAACATAAGACCACCCACTATACCAGGACTTTCTCAGCATCTTTACGGGCTGAGATCACCTCAGAAACCACTAGGTAAAGCTTTAAAGAGCAATACATTTTCTTTCTTTCTTCATTTTTTAAAAAAGCCTTCACTTTATGGCTTAGTAACAACTCTAGGCCAGAAAGACAAGGGTTGGGCAAATGGGGCTAAGAGACTTGCCCAGAGTCACATAACTGGGAAGTATATGGGGCCATATCTGAACCCAGGTCATCCCAACTCCAGGCCTGGCTCTCTGTCCACTGAGCCACATAGCTGCCCTGAGCAATTTATTTTCAGAGAAAATGCTCGAATGGAGTTCTGATTCCTAAGACAATTCCCCATTCTGTGCACAGACCCCAACAACTACAAACCAAGCGTTTTAAAGTCTTGATCTACAGTCTTCATGCATACTCTGCCTCTGCTGAGACTCCTGAACAGTAACTTACATCTTCTCCCCACAGAGTTGTTGTCACCACCTTCCCTGACGTGTCCATCAAATGGATATTCCTCTTGGACACTTCCCTGTTGGAAGACTTCACAACGACTTTGCTGGCATCTTCGTAGCTCTTACAGACCCCGATGATGTCTGAAATGGAGACACTATTTTAGTGAGGGATGCTTACAGATCCCACCTGGAAAACATCCCTCCCCAAGATGAAATCTCAAGGCCCCCATCCCTGCCTCATCTGGCCTTCCTCGCACATTTGCATAATTAAGCCAATGACTGCCCAATATCAGCCTTTCCCCCCCTTCTTGAAACTGCATCCGCTTACCTACAAGTGAGTCTTTGGCTTTGTTCTCCAGATCACCGATCACTGTGAAGTCAAACTGAACTGTAGGTAAGTGATGAGCGTCTTCACAAAGCACAACAGAAGTCTCATTATTGAAGGTCATCTCGTAGTCATTCTTCACAGCTGTGAATTGCTTATTAGCAATCTTCAGGGTGCCTTTGGAGAAGTAATACACCTACAAAGACACGTCAAACCACTGAGATCTCAAACCAGGGATGTGAACAACTTTCACAATCAGCCAAAAGATCCCCATCTCCTCATCCTCATTCCACCATTCAACTAGTCTCTAGGTGAATGAGTGACCTGAGACTCCACAGTCCTAGTTCCAAGACTGTACCTTATTCACATCGATGAGGGGAAAGAATTTGTCCACCTGGTCATTAAAAGCAGTAGCTCTGATCTCACCCTGCAAGAAAAGGGGAGAAGCAGTTAGAGCCAGCCGTTCTGTGTAAGGTCTCAACAGACTAGTTGTCATAAGAGTCATAGAATTCCCTAGTGTGCCTGTAACAAGCAGCCAAGAAACACCCAAATCAATGTACATCAATTCACTTCCAAGTAGAATAAAACTCCCTAACAATTACAGCTATGAGAAAGTGGAATGGGCTGTCCCAGAAGGCTGTCCCCTTCCCTTGAGAACTCTTCAAGTAAAAGCTGTCCAGAATACTTGAGGAGTAGTTGCAGAGAGGATGGATAGACTATATGGAGTACAAGGTGCTTCTAATGCCAGCATTCAGGGATTCTGTACAATTTACAGTTTTTCAGGTGGAACTATTAATTTCAGATGAAAAATGTATCCAATTCCAAGCCTTATTAATTTAGAGCCACTAGGTGACTCAGTGGTCAGAGAGGACCTAGGTTCAAATCTGACCTCAGACCCTAACTAGCTGTGTAACCTTAGACAAGTCACTTAACCCCAATTGCCTAGCCCTTACTAATTTTCTGCCTTTGATAAGACAAGAAAGGGTTTTTAATTCTTTTTGAAAAATTGGGTTAGGAATTACCTAGAATAAAGCTCAGCTAGTAGGAACTGAGTTCTGAGTAGAAATAATTAAAACTGGTCCAACTCTCCACACCCTGGGCTACCATGTGAAACTGTTATCAAATTAGAGATGCACCAGCTTTGCTGTAGATAAAACTTACTTACTTCTTAAATGAGGTATTGCTTTATATCTGCCAAAAATGTTGTGACAACTCATTCTTAAATACATGGCAACTAATGCCAGATCAATAAATTGATTTTCAAAGTTGCTAGTAGCTTAGTTTTTACTTTCACTGTCAGGTAAAATGCTGCTGATAGATCAAAAATGGAAATAAATGGCTGAAACATCCCATGAAGATGGATTAGAATCATAAAAATTCTGAGCTGAAAAGATCTAACCGTTCATCTATTCCAATCCTCTCAATTATTCACTCATTTTTTTTTTTTTGCTTTTGTCAAAGAACTATGTTGGAGAGGTCCAATGGCTGGGGGGGTGGGAGGGAACCTCAGTACTTCAGGCTCAGAACTCAAATCTCCACACTTCTAGTCCAAAGCTCTCCCTACTACCGCTACCCTGCCTCAATGTCGAAAAAGAGTAGCTGTTGGATTGTCAAAAGACAAATTCTGGTCTCTCTCTCTATTTGCTCCTGCCCCAAACTAGTAAAGAATCTCTTCTTATTCCATTAACACGCCTAATCATTTTGTCTGGATAAACTATATGAAAGGCCACAGTCAGACACCATATCTCCCTAAAGTCCTTTAAATTAACAAAATGGCTGTTGCATAGAATAAGGGATTCCTCAAGAGCACCATTTCTCTATTAAGTAAAAACAAGCATCAACCACATCATAGTGCTACAACTTTGCTTGCCAAGAGTCTAACAGAGCTCCTTGTTCAGAAGTCTAACTCCAGCACTTCTAGTTGTGGGACCCTGCCCAAGTCACTGAACCCCAACTGCCTAGCCCAGAGCTTTCTGTCTAAAGAGTTGTTAGGAAGTAGGAAAAAACAAACACATTTAGTTCTAACAATGCTAAATGCTCTCACTTAAAATCAAGATACAAATCATGATTTCTACATCACAACTTTTCCCATCTCAGTTTCAATATATTGCACAGGTTGGCAAAAGAAATTAAGTAAGAATTTTTTTGGAATTTTGCAAAAGCCACAGATGACACAGAAAAAGTAGAGAAAGCCAGAAATGCATAATATATGTAAAGTATTTGTGTAATACCAATACTTTTATCTTTTAACACCATATACACAATTTCTTTTTTAAAGTTAAAATAAGTAAAAAGTTAAAAGTTTGTGAAAAAGGATGTGAAAGCCAGCAGATGACACACAAAGATCAGAAACGTAGAGGTACCTTAAAATGTTTAGTAACTCATAAATGCATATAAACACCCATGAAAGAAAAAAAAATTCAGACTCCTTAGATATGAAAGGGCCAAAAGATTTTAGACAGATTTTCCAAATCAAGGGGGTGCTGTACCCTAACCCATGAAATATGGAAGGGATGGTATATATTATTTATGACTCTCAATCTAAGAGAACACCAATAGAGCACAGTCTGGGTCAAAAAAACTTTGGCTTATTCTGGTTTTTGCCTGGACAGTGAGCAAAGAGATGTCGTCTGTTGCTCAAGGGGTCAACTGCTTCTGTTTCCCCAATGACAGATACAACTTACACTTTCATCAACCATTTCTATAGAGAAAAGTTTTCCTTCCCCTCGGGAGTTGCTCCAGGTGCGGATCTGACTTTTATTAGTAACACGAGCACAAATAGTCCACCTGGGAAAAAAAATAATAAATATCAAATGTTCACAAAATCCTATTCAAAGAAAACATGGCATTACACCCCCTGGCCCAGCCAACACATTGGACCTTCCTGGGTCAGGCTATGCCCACTGGGCAGGCACTTAGACCAAAAGAGAACATACAGGCCCAGCAGTTTACAGAAAAAAATAAAAAACAAAGTAGGCAAGATGATAACATGTTTATGCATTCTCTCAAAGAAACAGATTTATAATCCATCTTCCTTTCCAAGGCAGCAACAGATAAGGCCCTAAGCTAAAAAGTCTAGTGCTTTTGGTCAGCACTTGTAGTTTATCAGTTCTTTAATTCTGTGAATGTTACAAATGATGGTAAATTTGCATCCAGCTTCTGACACATAGTCAAGTAAACACAAACTTATGGTACAAGGAATCAGACACACCCTTTCTAGATCAGGCCCTTCTCTTTTTAGATAGGATCTTGATAATAATCACCACCACCACCACCATCACCAACATTTATATGGTGCTTTAAGGCTTACATAGCACTTTACAAACTTCTCATGTTATCTTGGAGGCTAACTTGCAAGGCCCCTTATAATCCCACATATACTTTCCTACCTCCAAGGGAGTCATAAATATGAAGTATTAACTATGAAAGAGTCTTGAGAAGAAAGGTATTCTTTTTAAATAGCCCGTGTTAGTCTAATTTAACAGATTAAACCAGATTAACAAGACTGCACTGCAGTTTGCAACATATAGGTAATTTTAGCCAAGAGCATCACCAGCATCACCACCACCACCACCACCACCACCACCATCATCGTCATCATCTATTTTTAGGCTGAAAATCTCCCACTGATGACAGGTGTCCAGAAGCACAGCATGTCACTGGACATTGATGTTCACTGCTGGTGCTGTATTGATCTAAATATAGCCTGTACTTTCCATCCATTGTGTCTTCTATAAAATCCAAATTTATTCATAATCAGATTTATTTACCAGTGTGTAACACAAAATGGATTTTTTCCTTTTAAAGAAACTTCATTTAGGAACAGGACCTACATAAGAAGGGGGGAATTAATAGGAAGACGGCTTAAATTTAGACTAGGAGGCTATTCTCTCAATTACTACTATCAATAACTATCAGGTGTTTTTCTGTTAAGATTGGCATTTTTTCAGTATAATAATCTCCATTATTTACTTGCTACATGAAGTTTATACATCCCTACTTTTAATAATCTTAGTGTCTTGGGAGATTTTTGAAAAAGCTGACACAGATTATTCAAAAGACAGAAAATTAGACGCATTACCAAAATCTTATCGAACATCTGGCACCCAACTACATTTGGCACCCAAACATCTAAAAAAGGCAGAAAGCACTTCTAGGGGAAGGAAGGAAATCTTAAACCTGGCAGGTTTCCCAACTCACTTGGACTGGTAGGGATTGAGGCTGGCGATGGGTACGACTTTCAGCTGGGATCCTCCGGGAGTGCTCAGGTTAGCATTCCCAACTTTACCAAATGTCTTGGAAACACCAAAGCTCTTGGTTGCAGTAGAACCTTTAAAATATACACAAAGACCAAAAAAATCCTTATGCCATTTAACTTGTATAATGTATTTATGGCCAGCTCCAGTGATGAGAATTATATAAAATTAAACTGGTAGGAAATGTATTCAGGTTACTTCTCATTTCAACCCAGATCCTAAAAGCTGATAGTTACAGAGGGGTGGAAGGGCAGTCTTCAGGAGGAGTACAGGAGGGGTTTGATAAGTAGGGGTCATCAACCTCTAATCCCTCCTGTGCTACTCCTTAAACCTTATTTTATTTTTATTTTTTTTTAAACCCTCACCTTCCGTCTTGGAGTCAATACTGTGTATTGGCTCCAAAGTAGAAGATTGGTAAGGGTAGGCAACGGGGGTCAAGTGACTTGCCCAGGGTCACACAGCTGGAAGGTGTCTGAGGTCAGATTTGAACCTAGGACCTCCCATCTCTAGGCCTGGCTCTCAATTCCCCAGCTGCCCCCCTTAAACCTCATTTTAGAGCAATAGCCTTGCATAAGATTGCAGAGAAGCAAATACAATCTTTTGCAATGAACATAATGACATCAGGAAAAGTAATAACAGGCAAAAGAAAAGGTGCTCCCAGATCTGTGGAGGAGGGGAATGTCACTCAGATAAATGAGTTACTACTTCCTAGCAGTATTATCATTTTGACACAAGAAAAATTCCAGATCTTAGCATCCTATTATAGATACTAAGGAAAAGTGTGGCATGAAGTTAATGGGATGAACCAGCCCTTGGGTGCAGGACACCTGGTTGGCAGAAGAGCAGCTCTGACTCGGCTGGTGTCACTGAACAACAGAGGCCAGGCTGCAATTCTATACTCTCTGGAGATAGCACAGTAGTAACTACTGGTCCTTAACAGCTGATTCTTTTCTCTCAATCCATTCAGTTTCCATAAAGACTAGAACTGTAAATTAACAAAATATCCCTTTGATTGTCACCTAGATTAAAATATTTCCCCAGAAAAGAGGTTAGTTTAAAAAAAAAATGGAACCCTGTCATCCATTAAACAAGTATTTACTGAGTGTTGGTCTGAATATTTAAAGGACAGAACAGAGAAAGAGCACAGTTCCTAAGTTCAAAGAGTTTTTATTTCTCCAGGAAGACCAGGAGATATAAGCATGGAATCAAAAGCCAAAGTTCTCAACAAGGCACAACCACAATACCCTCAAGGGAGCATCTGCAGCCAGTCTGCTTCTCCCAACACACAGCACACGTCTGGGTCTTCTCTTTCCACTGCCCAGCTGATGGGGGATTAGGGTGCCTGAACTAATTTGAACATTAACTGAGGACAGTCATGGGCATGTGACCAATGACGGTGACTTGGACACAAAAATAGGGATTATAAAAGACATTATTGTGCATATAAAGGCATAGGGGGACCAGTCACATATCAAGAGTAAGAGACAACAGACTGATAGCACAAGAGGGATACCAGTGGTGAAACCCAAGTTATGAAAAAGAACCAGAGACCATTATCTAGTTGGTTAAATATTCAATGGAAGACTTATGAAATGACACAGACAAGAATCACATAGGATGAGAAGCTGTGCCGGGGCTGGGGCTGTCAGTGAAGGGCACACACATGCCAATGAAATCACATCCACAAAGTATCAAAGCTCTTGGGAAGGGACATCTGAGGGAAAATCAGAGAATATCACTGAAGCAAAATGGATGACCCATGCCACTGCATCCATCCGGAGGCTGAATATTTGGGAGCTGATGTTATATTAGACAATAATCACACATTACTGAGAAGAATGCAAAAGTGGTAAGAGTGGGTTAAGCAGTGAAAATCTTGGAAGCTACCTTTGCAGAGGAGCAGGCAAAGTTTTAAGGAAGAATTCTGAAGATCACCAAATCCAGCTGATGGCAATGACAATGTGTCACAGGTACCCAGATAATATCAATGTTTTCCTTTTGCTCCTCTCAGAAGGGTGGCATTGAAAAACAGAAAACAATGTCTTTTAAGAGAGAAATTGGGGGGGTGGGGCAGCTAGGTGGTTCAATGGATAGTCAGGCCTGGAGACAGGAGGGTCTGGATTCAAATCTGGCCTCAGAAACTTCCTAGCTGTGTGACCTCCTCAGCCCTTACCACTCTTCTGCTTTGGTACTGACTCTTTTATTGCTTCTAATACAGAAGATATGAGTTTAAAAAAAAGAGAGAGAGAGAGAAAGATATGGGAACAGGGAAAGACACAGTAATTTCTGGTGAAGAAGGAAAAAAGTCACACCTAAAAATAGACCCAACCAAATTCTACAAATCATGGACTCTATTTTGGAGGTTCCTCAACTAAAAGCCCCCAAATAAACAAACAAACAAACAAATAATGAAATGATTCAATTAAGAGTCTCCCTGGATCTGCTATAGCAAAAGTCAGAAGAAGAAAATATAGTTTTTCTATGATATTGAAAAATAGAGACTGTCTGACCAACATTTGCTCTTCAAGCAAAAGATAAAAACCCAAGAGACAAAAATGGAAAGAAAGAGAAACTAAATTTGATGAAGCAGATGGCAGAGAACAAGCTAAAAGATAAGAATTTTAAAAGGTATGCAAATGAACAGAAAAGTAGGAGGACATAAAAAGCTAAGGATGTGTGAGAAACTCTAAGGTAAACTCTTAACTGCTAAGAGTACTACATATTAGTTCCTAGATTAGCAATACGTCGTTTAAAAAATGATGGATGGCTAAGTAACTTCAAACATCTTCACCTTTAACTAGAAGAACTTTAAGAATAAGAATCTGAGCTATTTTTAAATCTTCTAAGCAACGTGCTCTCTAGACACACCTTTAGCCCCAGCTGAGATTCCCAGCACCATCCCAAGGCTTCCAATTCCCAATGCCTGTGTATAGCTCATCCAGTGGCAGGACTTACCCAGGCCTGAACTCCCATTCTGTTGCTGGGGTTTGGTGGCTACTGGATTAGTTGCTGGCCCTGGAGCTGGCACTGCTTGCTGCTGCCCTTGTCCTAAGGATAAGAAGGGAAAAGGCCACGTCAATACAGAGAACTGGGGTTAAAAGTTACTTAAAACATCTTGAGGTAAGTGAGAAATTTAAAAAGCCTTGATTTCACAAAAGATGTTTCTGGGCCTGAATTCGTACTGGGACATTTAAATGTGTGCAGTGAATTTGCCAAGGCAGAGAGGGTGGGAACGCAATTTTGTCTTTATTACAAAAAGAAGCCGGGTTGTCTCCATTGACCTTTCGCCTTCTCACAACTGATGGCTTTCAGTTTTAATAAGGTTCTTCCCTAAAGCCTACTCCTTTCTCCTGCATGAACCTGCAGTAAAGTCACCGGGCTGAATCTGTGACATTACCGCTATTTCCATAGCAACAAATCGATGTCATCAACAGAAGTGCGTGTTCACTGCAGGCTTTAGCAGAAGAAAAGGCTGGGTGGTAGGAGAGAAGCCTGAAAGCAACTCAATTGTCTCTGAAGTGCTCCAACTTCAAAGGGAATGGCTACATTCAGGAAGGCTTCTCTCTCTCCCTTCTCCCCAAACAAAGGCACCTTATTTTGCAACAGTTGATAGAAAATAAGAAATGAAAGAGTCCTCAGTAACCACGAAGAGCTAGTGAACTGTCTCAGCAGGGAGAGCCGAGGACAGGGTTCAGAAGCAGGAATGTCAAGGAAATAGCAAGATTCGTAGGGACAGGAGGTTAAATGAATAAGGCTCTCTAAAAGAAAATAAGAAATGACTTCCTAACAATATAAAGGTATCCACTTGCTCCTTCATCCCTTAGGCTAATTTTTATAAAGTATAAGGTTAAAAGTATAAAAATATAAATAATCTTTCTAAAAGCAACACATCTGATTTGGGGAATTTAACTGCGACTAGGCATTAAATATGGCAGTTCATCTAATCTCGCTTTTTTCAACTAGAAAGCACAGCACACCAGTGAGCTCAGAGCACTCCTCAGGGTACTATGGCAACTGCAACCGGGAATGATGCTGGGGAAACACTGGCTTTCTGCAGCAGGGCTCCAGGCTCCTTTCCCATCACTGGCTGCTCCAAATGGGGAGGGGACATCCTGATCCCAATTTCTGGGGCCCCACACGAAAGACAGACGTCATACACCAATGGTCTCCCACCCTCCATGGCTGCCACAGTCAGTCAAGAAGATCAGGCCATCAAGATGAAATCACAGAAAAAAAATTGGACAAGGTTAAAAAACAATGATCCTAGGGCAGTCAGAGGACACAGCAAATAGAGAGCCTGAAGTCAGGAGGACCTGGGTTCAAATCTAACCTCAGACATTCCTGGCTGTGTGATCTTTAAGCAAGTCACTTAACCTCATTTCTCTATACTAGGACAGAAAGTCAGGGTTTAAAAAAAAAAATAACCAATTCTTATCCCAAGCTCTTTTCTTGTTGCTTTCTTTTGTTTGGGGGGAAGGGCTAGTCCATAATTGTGATTTCATTGATTTGGGGGCACTCCCTCTACCCAGGCAGATTCAATAGTTGAGAGGCCGAGACCCTGCACTCACAACTAGATGTCAGAAGTCACACTTGAACACAGGTCTCCCCGATTCCAAGGACAGCTCTCTATCCACCACATACATCACACGACAGCCCCATGTTACAGGACCTTAGCCAAAGTCATTTCACAAGAATGTGGCTAATGCATCATAATCAAACCCCATTTTCATGCCACATTACAGTAGAGCCCTTTCAGCACTGCTCCCACTAAACTCCCATACAAAACTGCTTTTCCTATTTCTATAAAACTCGTTAATGACATATGCAGGATGTACATACATACACACACAAAAACAGACATTTCTTGATACTGTAACAAGCTTGATAATTATATTAAAATTCATTTATGTTGATATATTTTGTCTTCACTTCATCTCTGTTTCTTTTCAGTGTATCCCTTCCCCCTCCCAAGAATCCATCCCTTATAAGGAAGAAAAAAAAGAAAAAGAAATTTAAAAAAAAAAAAAAAAACCAAAGACTTGACAATATAGGACATGTTACTTCCCCACAGCCTTCCACTTGGGCAAAGAAGCAGGGCGGTCTTTTTGCCAACCTCCTCTTTGGGGCCATGCTGTGTTCCTAATTTCTGTTTTCTATGTATGTCTGTTGTTTTTCTGTTGCTCGCCTGTCCACTTACACTGTTAGAGTCACTGTGTACACTGTCTTCCTGCTTCTATTCACTGAGCTGTGGTCTAACTCAATCTTTTCATGCTTCTCTACAGCCATCAATCATATTTATTATTTCTTACAACACAGCAATATTTCATTATATTCATGTCCCCCATCTTACCTAGCTAATCCTCAAAACTATGTTGTTAAGAATGGCATTCTCATGTTTAAAGATACCCTTCATCCTTCCGTGCATCTCAAATCTGCATTTGTAATTTTGTAAATTTGTATGTAAAATGTGACATCTGTATTTGTAAAGTATGACATCAATGAAAAAAAATTTATAATATGACCCCATTCATAAGGTACACCAAGTAAAAAAATTATCTAACAATATCCCATTTAAAAACTCTGGAGGGGCATCTGGGTAGCTCAGTGGATTGAGAGTCAGGCCTAGAGACAGGAGGTCCTAGGTTCAAATCCGGCCTCAGACACTTCCCAGCTGTGTGATCCTGGGCAAGTCACTTAACCCCAATTGCCCACCCTTATCACTCTTCTACCAAGGAGCCAATACGCAGAAGTTAAGGGTTTAAAAAAAAAAAATTCTGGAATCTCACCGTGACTGCGCTCACCTCTACTGTCAACCCTTGTCAGATAAAGCCTTAATTTCCCAATTCTCTCAAATAATAAACTAAATGGGTTAAATTACTTTAGAAAAACAAAGCTAGCCCATGTATACTCTGGCATTAGGAGTATACTCTCCCTACATCAGGCAATTAAAAAAACAATTTAACTCATTCCTCCACAAAAACTAGCATCACAGTCTCAACAATTTGGTACATTCCTTTGGTTCTAGAGTCAGAGCTAGAAACACCAATCATGACACCAGGAGTCCTTAGAAACCAACTGATCCAAATCTCTCATTTCCAAAGAGGAAAACTTGAGGGGTTGGAGATAGCAGCTGCCCAAGACCACACAAGTGATGATCCAGCTGAGATCCCATTAAGACCCAGATCTTACAACCTGCAGTCTGGTGCTCTTTCAACATTAGACAGGATAGTTTTCTTTGTTTCTTTTTTTCACCCTTACCTTCTGTCTTCTTATCAGATCTAAGACAGAAGGACAGCATGGGCTAGGCACCTGAGGTTAAGTGACTCACCCAGGGTAACATAACTAGGAAGTAGTAGAAGAGGCTAGATTTGAATCCAGGTCCTCCTGACTCTAGGTCTGGCATTCTATCACCTGTGCTACCTAACTGCCCCTTTAGCACAATTTTAAGTTTTAATAGTGACAAAACTATACTAAGACTTTGGGGACAACCTGTTTTAACACTGGAGTACAATGCCCCCCTCAGGGCCATGACCATTCTGTGTTCCAGTGTGGGCTTTAGTAACAACACTTTGACCTGAGAATTTGACCTGTGAGACAAGTAAATACAAACTTTGTGCCATAGGCTATGAGGGAAAAGGTACAATAACAAAGAATCGTATTACTATAACTTAACATTTTAAAAATTCTACCAGGAATGAAGCTCACTCCAACACATATTTATTTGAACATACATGAACAGAAACAGATAATTGTTTTAAAATTTCCTGATAACTTAAAACAAACAGAATCCAACTGGGAAAAAAAAAACCATCTGATCAATTTTCTTTGATTTCAGTAAGATCTCAATGATGAATCATATTCCCATCAACATAGCTAAATACTGTATAAGCTAGATTAATTACAAGCAATAACAATTATATTTTATTTGCTCAAGGTAATGTAGCTAGTTTGATTACATATACACATGCAAATAGGCAGTGTTAAACATAGGAGCCTCAAAACCCAATAATCGTCAAATCCAATAATCGTCCAGTGTCTACAGTATATGAAACATGAATCTGTACCCTTGTGCATTAAAGCTTTATTACTGACATTTTGAAAACTCAATAAAAATTACTTTATTTAAAGTGGAAAAATGACAGCATAATAGAATTAGACAAAAAACACTTCAATCTACATTTCAGTACTCCTCTGGCCAGTTCTTGGACTGAAATAAATTACAGGGATGCTCTTAAAGATTCCCCTACTCATTCATCCCATGGAGGACAGTGTTTCTTCACTTTCGAAACACAAATAAAATCTCATTACCTTGGAACACCACTGCAAAGAAGTGTTCTCTGTAGCTGAGCTGTTTTCAAGTCCCAGTGGTT
This sequence comes from Gracilinanus agilis, assembly GCF_016433145.1. Taxonomy (NCBI): domain Eukaryota; kingdom Metazoa; phylum Chordata; class Mammalia; order Didelphimorphia; family Didelphidae; genus Gracilinanus; species Gracilinanus agilis. Next base: position 490,583,735 of record NC_058133.1, on the reverse strand, counting down.
GGCCCAAAGTAACTATGCTGTATTGATCTCGTTTCAATTAATCTTTACCATAAATAATCCTGAACAATAAGTACCTTTTTGGGTCCCTATACATGTAAAGCCTTCACTAGAAGAAAATATTGACTTAGGGTTTCCTGGCACTGAAGTCAGGGAGAAGAAAAGCCAAGTTTCAAGAAAGGGACTATCAAGAAATATCCACTTTTCAACTCCCTTCACTCTCCTACCTCATACATTCTTGTCATCACTGTAAAAACACAGAGAAAGCAGCCACTTTGATATTCAAACCACCCAATAAATAGCTAGCATCTATACAGCACTTGAAGGTCTGAAAAACATTGTTCCTCACAACAACACAGTTCTTCACAAATCACTCTCATTTTACAAAGGAGAAACTGAGGCACAGAGAGGGCAACTGATTCAAACAGGGTTGCAGAGCTGATGCTGAAAGAGAGATTTTACCTCATATCATCTTTTCTTTTTTCTCCCTTGTAAATATGTGCTTTTTTAATTTCCAAAATACTATTTATTTATATTTAGCATTTGTTTTTAAATTTTTTTGAATTCTGAATTTCTTCCTCTCTCACTTCTCTCCCTACTATTGTGAAAACAAGAAATATGACTGATTATCAGTTATTCTTGTGAACATATTTCCATATTAGCTATGTTACAAAAGAAAAAAGAAAGCTTAAAAATCATGTTTCAATCTGCATTCAGACTCATCAGTTTTTTCTCTGGAATTCTTTCTCCCTCATAAGTCTTGCAGAATTGTCTTGGATCACTGTATTGCCAAGAATGACTAAGTCATTCCCAGCTGATCATTATATAACATTGCTATCACTCTACAATGTTCTCCTGGTTCTGCTCACTTCACTTTGTATCCTTTCATGTAGATCTTCCCAGGTTTTTCTGAAACCATACTGCTCATCAATTCTTTCTTTTAAAACCCTTATCTTTTGTCCTAGAATCAATATTCTGTACTGGTTTCAAGGCAGAAGAGCAGTAAGGGATGTTAAGTGATTTGTCCAGAGTCACACAGCTAGGAAGTGTCTGAGGTCATATTTGAACCTAGGGACCTCCTATCTCTAGACCTGGTTCTCTATCAACTGAACTACCTAGCTGCCCCACCCCACCTTGTTATTTCTTATAGTACAGTAGTATTCCATCACAATCATATACCACAATTTGTTTAGCAATTCCCCAATTGATGGGTATCCCCTTAATTTCCAGTTCTTTGCCATCATAAAAAAAAGCTGCTATAAATATTTTTGTACATAGAGATCCTTTTCCTTTTTCTTTGATCTCTTGGATTCAGACCTAGAAGTGATTTTGCTAGATCAAAGAATATACACAATTTTATAGCCATTTGGGGCTACAATTCCAAATTACTCTCCAGAATGGTTTTATCAGTTCATAGCTCTCTACCAAGAGTGCATTAATGTCTCCTCCAACATTTGTCATTTTCCTTTTCTGATACATTAATCAATCTGATAGCTGTGAGTTAGTACCTCAGAATAGTTTAATTTGCATTTCTGTAACAGTGATTTAGAGTACTTTTTCTTATGACTATATGTAGCTTTGATTTCTTCTTCTGAAAACTACCTGCTCCTGTCAATTGTAAAATGCCTCATTCTTATAAATTTGACTCCATTCTCTATATATATGAGAAATGAGGTAAAAATTTTTCCACAGTTTCCTTCTAACCATGGCTGCATTAGTTTTCTTTGTGCAAAATCTTTTTAATTTAGTATAATCAAAATTATATATTTTACTTCCCATGATCCTCTGTATCTTTTGTTTCATCATAAATTCTTCTCTTATCCATAGATCTGATAGGTAAATATTTCCATGCCCCCCTAATTTGCTTATATTTCACCCTTTATGTCTAAATCTTATACCCATTTTGACCTTATCTAGGCATACATGTGAGATGTTGATCTATACCTAGTTTCTACCAAATTGCTTTCCAGTTTTCCCAGGGATTTTTGTCAAATAGTGAATTCTTGTCCCAAAAGCATAGCTCACTGGATTTGAAAAACACTAAGTTAGTGTGGTCATTTACTATAGTGCATTGTGTACCCAGTCTATTCCACTGATCCACCACTTTATTGCTTAGCCAGTGCCAGATTATTTGAATGGTTACTGCTTTATAATAATTTGAAATCTGGTAGTGCCATATTTTTCACTAATTCCCTTGATATTCTTGATCTTTTATTCTTTCAGATGATTTTTTTTTACTCTAGCTCTATAAAATAATTTTTTAGTAGTTTGATTGGTATGGCATTGAATAAGCAAATTAATTTAGGTAGAATTGTCATTTTTATTATACTGGCCCAGTCAATCCATGAACAATTCATATTCCTCCAATAGTTTAGATCTGTCTTTATTTCTGTAGTTATTTTGTAATTGTGTTCATATAATTCCTGATTTTGTCTTGGCAGGTAGACTCCCAAATATTTTAAATGGTCCGTAGTTGACCTCAGATCTTCCTGATTATATATAGATCCACAGCTCAATCCACATTGCACACAAGTAATGAAAACAAAAAAAGGAACCAAGAGCTTGGAGGAAAGGAGAAGATAAACCAGGACATTTGTTTTTTACTTTCCCCAGGGGCTTCAGGGAAACTTATTTTCCCAAAAGAAGTAGAGCTCAGCTCATCCTCAGACTAACTCCTATAGACTGGTATCATGTGAGTAAATTGAGGGGTTTAGGACAGCAAGGGTTAATTGTGGGCCTTAAGTGAACTACACTGAGTCCATCTTGTGATTCAATTCTGAAGTTAGCTACTCTCCCTTTCTATTTAATTATGGGCCTAGTCTAATTTTAATAAATTATGGAGGCTGGGAGAAAACCATATTGCATTATTTGAAAGTACCCCTGAGTGCCTGGAAATTCCTCTACCTTCTCTTTAGAGACCCAAACTAAAGATCTAGGTTATGTTGACCAGAAATGCAGTTAAATCCTAAGATTGATGCCAGGAATTTCCTCTTAATTGGACATCTCAAGAAACCCATGTCTTATTTGAAAACTGGTCCATATACTGATTAATCTGTTATTGTTTCCATGTCCCTTTGATTGTTTACAGATATTTGGGAGGAATGGGACACCTTTTTTTTCTGAATTCAGAGAAGTGTACCTTTTGATTCTCCCCTCTCAACCTGGAAAGACCCTAACATTTTCTCCAATTAGAAATCAGATCATCTAATGTTGCATTGTTTCCTTTCAAGTAATTGGTCTTCCTTGACTAAAAGTTTGTGTCTTCTAATATTTGGGGTACAACCCAAAGCTGAAGAAGGGGCCTATTCTCGATTTCTTGGGCAACTGGCATGCACTGCTTAATAAATGGATATGCTCAGAAGATCAAACCTTTGCTTCCTCAGTTATTTCATTTTTTACCAGCCATACATGATGATTACTAACGTAGGCATTTTAACTAGTACCCCAACTACAAAACAATTTTTGATCTTCCAGAGATTTCATTAGTTTGGAATTTTGCTGACACTGTATTTCTAAGTTATATTTCTCCATTTTCTAGATTGGCACCAGTTACCACAATCTAGAGTGGGGAAAAGAAATGTTTAAATTCCAACAACTGATTTTATGTTAATAAATTTTTTAAAATAAAAGCTTATATAGTCTAAGAACACATTAAGATTCAAATGTATCATCACAGAACAGGATGACCTATGACTAGTACAAATTATAAATGAGGTAATTTTTTTTCAGTAATTTTATAAATAAATGTCACAACAAGCCTATTAGTAGGATAAATGAGATTTTATTACAGCATTTTTTATTAAAAGGGTCAACCCTTAATTAATGAAGCAAAAAAGTTGACAATGACTTAAGAGATCCTAATCTGTTCTCATGCAATCAAGTTCTACAGGGTGTTTGCATATCACTTAATCTAGTGATGGTGAACCTTTTAGAGATGGAGTGCCATGCCCCCCCCCACTTAATGTGCCCCTCCCCACCAGAGTGCCAGGTGCACCCTGCCCCACCCTCACCCCACACAGGGGAGAGAAGAGCTCCCACTGGGCTGCTGGGCAGAGGGGTGTGTAATGTAAAAAAGTTTTCAGGTGCAATGTAGAGAGAGAGGGGAGCAGCTCCACTCTAGTTCCTCTGCCTTTCTAGTAATGGACTTGGGGGACTTGGGGGAGGTGGGGGGGGGGAAGCCAAGTGCCCACAAGAGAGCACTTTGTGTGCCATCTTTGGCACCCATGCCTTAGGTTCACCATCACTGGCTTAATCCTTCTTAATAAATCAACCACCCAACCAGCACTTATTAAGCAGCTACTATGAACCAGGCATTGTGCTAAGCACTAGAGATAGGAATGAAAATGAAACAGTCCTTGTCCTCAAGGAGTCTATATTCCATCAAGGAAAGAACACATACATGATCAAACCCAAATACTTAGTATGATGGTAGGAGGGAAGGGAGAAGGCCCTCTAATTTGGAGGTGAGAGCAGTTTTGAAGGAAGCTAGGTGGGGAAGAATTGAGGTGACGGGTGCAGGGTGAGGTGAGGTGGGAAGTCATCTCTTGAATTTACTTTGTATGTCTAATGTATCAATTTATCTGTGTATATTTTGTTTCCCTCAATAAAACATAAGCTTGTTGGGGACAGACACAGTTCCCAGCACCTAGCAAAATATTCCTGGCACACAGTTAAATGCTAAATGTGACCTGAAGAAGGCTGCTCTTCTTAGCTTTCCCTGTGGTCTTCCTGGGGCCAACTACTGTTAGAATTCTGGCAGGAAAAGGGAGGAAATGAGTCCCCTACAGTTTTGGATATCAGTCCCCTCCTAAAGAAAAGTAAGATAGTTCTTAGTATAAATCACTCCCAAGCTTATGCATCTAGTCTTTCCTCTACTTCCAATTCCCTTTTGCTTATATACCCTTCCCTCCTTCCCTGTAGTCAATAATCAATTCTCTACTTTTACATTACTCGGTCCTTCACATTCCAAAGCCCCCCAACTCTGGATCCGCCTGCCCAGATGACTAGGAGTGCTGCCATATAAAGTCGTAGAGCCACCATACCAACTGCTAATTGACCTCTCCAGACCTTTCCTAACCACCTCCCCAACATCCCCCAGAGGAGCTGCCCCAACCTCTGCTCTTCTAAAGCCCCCAAATGTCCTCTCACAGAGGAGACTGAGTGCATCTGATGAGCTCCATCTCTCTTCCTTCATATTTCAAAACTCCTCTAGGCCTCCTCCTCCACCTCTCCAGGCTTAGAGAATGCTCTGATCCTATTCGCCAGTCTAAACCTTCAACTTTCCCCTTGACTATCCCTTCCTGGCTCTTCTCATAAGTAAACTTACAGAAATAATATATACCTGGAGGCAGCTGATAGCACAGTGAATAAAGTGCTGGGGCTAAGTCAGGAGAGTGATTTGGCCAGACCTGCCCTTTGGGAAAATAACTGATGGCTGAGCAGAGCTCAGGCAAGCATGGGGAAACCTGAGGGAGGCAGCCCAATCTGTAGCTACTGCAATAGTCCAGAATGAGGAGATGAGGGTCTGGAACAGTCCTACTCAGTCTGCTTTTGTCCTGCTCATTGTGGTGATTCCCGAGGAGCTGTTCTGAGGAGCTCAGTTCTCTTCATGCCTTCCTAAGGCAATCTAATCCTTTCCTATCAAGGTTCAATCACCACCTTTATACAGATGACTCCCCGAATCTATACATCCAACCCCAATCTTTTTTCTGATCTCCATTCCACATTTCTAACTGCCTGATGGACATCTCTATCTCAATCACAACATGACCAACCAGAAATCATCCCCCTTCTTCCAAAATTTGTCCTTTCTAACTTCCCTAAATGTCTGGTGCCATGGTTCTCCCAGTCACTTGGACTTGAAATCCTGGAAAACGAATCAGAAGCTAAGTCTTACTGTTCTTATCTCCAAAGCATCTCACATCTGTCCTTCCCATTCCCTCGGCCACCACTCTAATTTAGCCCTTCTAATAAGATTCTTAGCCAGGCTCTTTTTGCCAGTCTCTTCCCTCACTAACCCTTCCTTTTGCAGCAGCACTCCCAAAATAATTTAAGATACTTCCTGGCTCAAAGGCCTCCAAGAGCCACACCCTAGCCAGGCACTCAGGGTCATCTACAATTCAGCTTCAGTAATGTCTCCCAACTTTTCACTAGATTCCTCTTAATTATGGAAGCTCTGGAGAAATGAGTCTCCCACTTCTGTGAATTTGCAAGCTCTAAAGATGAAAGAAAGCAGGCGCTCCCACAGCTGACCTAATCACCATTTGCTGCAATCTTTTACCTCTTTCAAGGCCCCACTTAAGTACCACATCTGCAATGCTAGATCATCCTTAATCTTCAACAAATGAATGCGTCCTCTTAAATTAATGTCCCTCGCTGGGGTCCAAATTTTCCTAATCCAGATGAGACATTGAAGTTATTTGTACACATGTCCCATCCTTCTCATTAGACTGCAAACTCTTTGTGGCAATCTAGGGAATAAGTTGTTTTTGATCTTTGCATTCCAAATGCCTTTCACATAATGACTGTTATGTCCAGTCGAACTGAATAACACAAATGAACTCCAGGGAAAATCACAACCCGCTGTGTTCAAAGATCATGAAATAAATAATCCAATTTTAATGGCTATCGCTTTTTCTACATGTAGACAAATTTTCTTACTTTGGATTAACTCATCCTCGGTTGAGAAATCACTCAGGAACTGGAAAAGATGAAAAGCTTAGCTTTCTCTTCCAGTTCATGAGAAAAAATTTAAGAGAAAGATACTGAAAAATTTCAAGGTTATCATGCTGGGCTGTCAGAAAGGGTCTAATTTTATTTTTAACAAGCGATATAGCTAAAATCTAAAATACGTAAATGCTTACACTGCAAATATTACACAAACATGCTCAAGAAAACATACAATAATTCTGTTGTTAGATTTAATCATTTATATCATTTTAGAAGTTATTGTCTTCTCAATGAAATACAGGAAAAAAACCTCCAATTAGCCATGATAAACCTGTTAAACTGAAACTTCTATTATCTCCTTAAGTGCAACATCTACTTCAATTAGATTTGCCAAACAAAATAAAAAGAACTTACTTTTAAAATGTGCTCAACATTAGGAGTGAGCCTTGAGGCAAAACTGACCTGGTGGCTGACTGGAGGCCAAACCCACTCATCCACCCAATCCCAACCCAGATCATCAGACAAGATTAAAGTCTGGCCCTAGGTCAGAGATGGAACCCTTTTAGAGATGGAGAGCCAGGCTCCGCCCCCAGACCCAGTGCCCTACCCATGGGCCCACCCAGACCACATTCTATGCCCCTCCCCCAACTGAGTGCTGAGTGAGCCCTGCCCCCCCCTTAGTCCATCCAGGAGGAGGAAGCACTCCCATTGGACTGCTGGGCAGGAGGGCAGGTGATGTAGTCAGGCTTAGGGAGAGGGAGAAGAGAGGGGCACAAGCACTCTGCTCCCCTCTAGTTTTGTGAGCTATGATCCCCTTAAACCCAGGGGGGAAAAAAGCCCCAGCTTGCAGGAAAACCCCCTTATTTATAGGAAAATATAATACTCAGGTCAAATGACATTCACCCCATCAAGTTCCATCCTTCCTGAAGCAGGTATCCTCCAAATTAACCTTTTTAGCAAATAGTCAAGGGTTGAAGTCAGGTTGTAATCTGGATGCAGGGCTGATTAGAAGATTGCTACCTCTGACAAGCCATTATTCTGTTTTCCAGAGCTTCTAGCCCACCTGGTCTCCCTCAGGCAGGCACCTCTTTGAATGCAAATTGAAGAAGCTAGTAAGAAGTGTGGGGACTAAGAATGCGAATTAAGACCAAGTTTGCTTTTGAAAGAAACTGGGGAAGGGAGCTGTAGAATAGCTGCCTTGGGTTCATAAAACTTATTCCTGTATCACTAGACTACAATTTCTAAAGTATCAACTCAAAAGACACATCCAAAAATCCCCCAAAATACTTTGTATAGTAAAGACATAAGTTGTTTCTATCTCACTCAGGCCAAAGGTAATGAAGAGGCCAGTGTATTCTGAATGGGGTGGGGCAATCTTGTCCTGCAAGGGATGTGGTCTTGAAGAGACCTGCTTACTAACTCCTCTGGGGAGACTAGGAGGAGAGCAGTCCAGCCAGCTTCACCTCCCTCCAGCTTTCTACTTAGGAACTCTGGTGAACTCTGTGCTTCAGGGCCAGGAGCACTGGGTCCTTGACATGTGTGTCCACAGAGGTCTAGGTGTGCCATCTCTGGCACATGTGCCATAGGCTCACCATCATGGCCCTAGGTCCTACCTCCAGCCAGATATTTGTGACTGTTCTATAAAGGTTTCCAGGTTAAACCTCACTCTTTGATTGTGTGTAAATAGAATTGTGTACCTCAGGACTACATTCCCCAGAATTCCTTTATTTTTCCAGAATTCTTTTTATCTTCCCCAAATTACTTTTTCTTTCACCCCCATGTTATGTCCTCATGTTTTGTAATTAAGTTTGCTGGAATCCCGCCTTTTAATCTCTCTTCTTCCCATGCTCTCCTCCTCTTCCCCACCCCTCCAACCGCTGTCAAGTTATCTACTTGTTCTTTTTTTTATTCCCTGGACTTCAAGTTATTATTAATAAATTCTTATAAAATATAGTAGTGGATATAATTTTCAATCTTTCAATCTTCAATCAAGTCTCATGGCTTCACTGCTCTCCAAGGTTCTTCTTGATACTAGGGGTCATCCATTTAGACGCTAACATAATTCCCTAAATAGCCTCCCGTATTCTCATGATTTCCCCTCCATTCCACTGAAGGAACTCACTGGGATGGTGATAGCCTTCACCACATTATCACCCACAAGTATTCACATAATTCTGAATCTTTGACCATTACTCCCTATCATCCCATCTATCCTTCAGCCTCTTTCATTTTAGATCTCTAGTCACTATACCCACCCAGACTTGGGCTTCATTCTCTTCATATATATATAAATATATATATGAAAATATGTTTGTGTGTATGTATATGCACACAAACACATTTTATTTAAACCCTTACCTTCTGTCTTAGAATTGCTTTTAGTTCCAAGGCAGAAGAGCAGTAAGGATTAGGCAACTGAGGTTAAGTGACTTGCCCAGGATCACATAACTAAAAAGTGTCAGAGGTCAGATTTGAACCCAGGACCTCCTAACCCTAAGTCTAGCTCTCTATCCAATGTGTCACTTAGCTGCTACATCTCCCTTCAATATCTTAACCTAATAAGTTATACATTTATGCTGTTCTATACCTTTGAATTTGCTATATATTCATGGTTTGTTGCTCATTTCTTTCCATAGCCCAACCTTGGATTATTCCCATCATCTCCCTTCTCTGCTCCTACACACAGGCTGCTGAATCCAGACGGAGGAAGTCAACAACCAGGAAGACGGGGTCTACTACAAGTTTGTTAAGTAATTTACTCATTGCAGCATTATCCTCTCCTGATCATTCCCACCCTATTTCTAAACCTTCTCTTCTTTTGGGCCATCTCTATTACAGCCTGCCTACTCCCTCTAAGCAGAGGGCCTCACCAAATATTTGACCAGAAGAAACTGAGACCATTTATCACAAGCTCCCTCTTCTCCCCAAGGCCACAAATCACCCTCTGCACCAATCCCAGAAGGTAATGGAGCCCTTCTCTTGCAAATTCCTCCTTTCCTTGCAATTTTTTCCCCTTTGACCCTTACCTTTCATCTTAGAATCAATCCTACGTATTGGTTCCAAGGCAGAAGAGTGATAAGAGCTAGGCAATGGGGGTTAAGTGACTTGCCCAGGGTTATACAGTTGGGAATACTTGAGGCCAGATTTGGACCCAAGATTTCCTGTCTCCAAGCCTAACTCTATCCACCGCCCCCCCCCCCAGCTTCCCTTCCTTGTGCTCTTGATCCAAACTCCTCTTTTCTCCCCTAGATTTCCCTCCTGATCTGTCTTTCTCCCTAAATTTCTTTCCTTATCAATCATTATATCACTTGGCCCCACTACCCCTTGGTTATAACAGCATCCTCTGGCTTCTCAGTTTACTCTGCTCTCACCTCCAAGAATCTAAACTTTGACCTCATTCCACAACTGGGCAGCTCTTCTAAGGGCTTCTGTCTCTGGAGCATGCACCACTGAGCACTCGGGCTCTCTCTCTGTCTCTGTCTCTGTCTTTCTCTCTCTCATTCAAACACACACACTGCCCTTTTATTTGCTTAATCCTCCTCCTCAGCAGGACCCTCATTCCCTTCCTACATTCCTAACCCCAGTGTTCCTTCCAGAATCTCTTCTGTCTCTCTAAACTCCCTGATCTCATAAGCTTCCAGGGACTCAACTACCACCTCAATGCAGACAGCTCTGAGGTCTCCTGAACCCCTGCTCTATACATCAATTCTATTCAACATCTCCAACTAAACATCATCTGTTGTTGCTGTTGTCATTCAATCATTTCTGACTTTGTGACCTTGTATGGGGTTTTCTTGGCAAAGATACTGGAGTGGTTTGTGCCATTTCCTTCTCTAGCTTGTTTGACAGATGACAAAACCAAGTCAAACAGTTAAATGACTTGCCCAGAGTCACCCAGCTAATAAGAATCTAAGGTCAGATTTGAACTCAGGTCTTCCTGACTCCAGGCCCAACACTCTACCCACTGCACCACCTAGACGTCCCACACTTGTCTCCAAAACAAAATTCATGACCTTTCCCCCTGAAATTCTCACCTCCTCATTTCTGTATTTCTTTTTTTCCATCCACTATATTTGTGCCCCAAAGCTCAGCTTCTTCCCATCCAATCACATTCATCCCCTTGCCTCACATGGCTGCCATTCAGTTCAGGCCCTCATCATGTCCCTCCTGGACTACTCTTCCTAAATTGGTCTCCCCCCTCCAAGCCACCCTCCACACAACTGTCAAAATGATATTCTCCTGGCTGTGTGACCCCAGGCAAGTCACTTGATCCCCACTGCCTAGTCCAGACCACTCTTCTGCCTTTGAACTGAGCCTTAGTATTCATTCTAAGGCAGAAGTAAAGGATTTAAAAACAATGATGTTCTTGAAGCACAGGTTTAAGCCTGTGACATCCCTGCCCAAGAGGCCCCACTGGCCCCCCAAAGCCTTTCAGCCTAGCTGTAGCCTCAGCCATCCAAGCTGCACATTACTCCCCAGCACACTCTCTGTCACAGTATAAAGAAACCGGCCTCTTTACCATTCCTTGGACATGACACTCCACTCTTCACCTCCCCCCTTGAGCAGACTGTACATCCTCTGGGCCTACAATGTCTCCTTCCCTCCCCTGCCTTGATGCTCACTTCAGAGCTCTAATCTAGCCAGCCCCCCCCCCCCCCCGAAGCCTTTTCTGGTCCTCTCATAAGGCTAATAATGCTCTCCCCCAGAAATGGTTGCAGAAATGCTGCCGACTGCACTGTCTATACAAGTGATGTTTCCCCAATAGAACAGCTCCGAGGGCAGGGGCTGTTTCATCTTCATCCCTAGCACCTAGAAGAGTGCTAGGCCCGTGTTAGATATTAGATAAATATTGGTTAAAAGAGAACCATTAAAAATAAACCAAACCATTTGTTTTTAGTTATGAGAGAAAAAAGCAGGTAGAATTTGAACCTTCTGGGCTCTGCCAGGAGTCTTTTCCAAACCACACTGCCAGAGTTCTGGTAATAAGCTTCAGGCTTCCCTCTCTCTATGGAACCTCACGCTCTACTCGCAGGCCTCCCTGGACTCAAACCAGAGAGCTTTCACCTCCTCTTATTTTCTTGTATTTGGATTCCTAGCACTGAGTCCATGGTCTGACATAGAGTAAGCATTGGAGAAATGCTTTGTCATTCAAAAACTATAAAAGAAATTTCAGGCACTGAGTTAAACACTGATGACTACTTATCATAAAACAAGTTTATATCAAGCAACAGTATACCTCTGTAGGAAAAAAGTTATTAAGTCTTCCTGACACTCATTTCAATTTTGAATTAAATAAAATCCATCCTCTTGTAGCACTTGCTCCATTCTTAATATTCCTTCAAGTCCCCTGACTTCCCTATTTTCCCCTTCCCTGCTTCTAACATCTTCTGATGCCAGATACTAATTCTCAGGATTCCTATGCCTAGAGCCCTGATTTCTAGCAGTATTTTCCCAAGTGCCATAATTTTAGACTATATATAAAATGGCTAAGAGGACTATCCACGCATTTGAATATAATTTGCACATATTTACATAGATGTATCATCAATTTTCAAACTAAAATTGGGTACCCTGAAGGTAGCCATTCTTTCCTTTTTTCCTTCTCTATTAATCTCTCAAGTCCTACTATAATGACCCAGATTCCTTACATAGCATGAAGGCACAAGGGGAAAAAAGGTCCAAAGTATTTCTTAGCAATGTTTAGGTAGTCTAAATAAATGCCTCTTAGCAAGAATGCAGAAATCTAAGAGCATCAGATGCAGAGTCAAGCAAAGTCTTTGTCAGGCCATCAATAGCCCTGGCCTCTGGAGACACAACATTTTCCCATAATAAGATATCACATCTTCATCTGACTTCCCTCCGAACCTCTCTAGCCTTTCAAGAATCAACAATTAACACAAATTAAATCAGAAGTTCACACTTATATACAAGTACATTTTTGTAATAACCGTGGTCCTGACACATCCAATACCATTCAAAATATAGTGGTCATTGATTAAAAGTCCAGCTAAATGCTTTCACAAGTTATTATATAAAAGGAATAGAAGCACACATAAGATTCCCCAGTTTTGAAATCAAGAATTGTTCTATATAAAATATTAATGTATCAGATGTACCTTTCCAAAAACTACGAAGATTGGTTTGTTATCAAAGTTATTCAATATCTGAAGGCCAAATTTAACATTTGGCAGGATATTTCATTAGAATAACAGTCTGAAGAATTTCGAAGAATGTTTAGCTAGGCAAGATAGCAGTTGCCTCTTAGCAACAGTAAGTGATATAGAGACAATTTCAACAGATGACTAACTATAGTTCACAAGAAATATGCTGTCACATTAGTCAAGAACCTAGGGAGAAAACAATCCCTTATGTAAAATAAGCTATGCATTGACTTTTCAAATAACAATAACATTTTAATTTGGGATTAGTCTCACTGATGTTAATTTCCCTCATACAAAAAAACTTAGTGCTTAATTTTTTTTTTTTTTTTTTAAAACCCTTACCTTCCGTCTTGGAGTCAGTACTGTGTATTGGCTCCAAGGCAGAAGAGTGGTATGGGTAGGCAATGGGGGGTCAAGTGACTTGCCCAGGGTCACACAGCTGGGAAGTGTCTGAGGCCAGATTTGAACCTAGGACCTCCCGTCTCTAGGCCTGGCTCTCAATCCACTGAGCTACCCAGCTGCCCCCTTAGTGCTTAATTTTTTATAGTCTTTAAAAACAACTATAGAGTCTGTTACTTGTGACATATTTATATTATCTGCACTTTGTATTCCCAGAGACAAGAAGGCGGTTGAAGAAAAATAGCTTGAATTTACATCACGTCCAACATTAAGTAGAATTTTCCCCCTTTTCTTAACCCAACAAGTAACATGGATTTCTTTTGAATTGGAAAACAATGACAGAATAACTCTTACCGAGAACCAAGAATCCTCAGTTTTTTCACTACTATATAAAAATGATAAGCTTATGACATGGTTGCCCTCTAAACAGTCACTTGATTTGATGATATGGCCTATGCCAACAGTAATGCCCTACCTTCATTATAGGGCACCGGATTGCCAATCTTTCCTCCAACTTCATCAGCAGATTGCAAAACTTCTAAATCCATCAATATAACCACTTTCCTACAAGGGCAAAAGAATACAAAGTTAGAATTAGTAGAAGCAGTGTGAAGCGTATGCGAGCCTGAGACCTCGAGCTATCACGCAGGCTGCTTTATAAACACGCAGTCCCTACTGACTATTCCGATAATGACTTTCTTTGCATTAACAACTTTTGAAATGGCCAAATAACTTGGGAAATAAATTACTTTAACAATTCTCACACTGAATATTTCCCTAATTTTTTCACTGCATACTTCATATTCCACATTCACATTTTTTCCTTCATAATGGAACCCTTCCTTCTTCCTTTCAAACATTCCAAATGGCTCTACTTACAAAGAGCACATCTCCATAGGGGCTAAAAGATGTGAGAAGGAAGAGTTTCCTGTAGTAATTCCCAAACAGTGGTCCACTGACCCCAATAGGAGCTCCACTGTGACTGCAAAAGGTCTACAGATATCTAGACTCACCAGGCAGGGTGATTCTGATCTTTATTTAGCATCAACAACATGCAGTGTGACTCATTATAATAAACATACTTTCTACAGACTGAACATCTCACACATATATGCATTAGTTTTCAAATGTATACAGAAACTTGTGGTTAATAAAAGAATTCATTTAAAATCATTCATGAAGGCATAGCAACCATTTGTTATCATTTATTTTCTCAATCAATGGATACTATCAGACTTTTTGATAAAAAAAAAAACAGTCCTTATTTATACTAAAAGAGTAAGAACTACAGCTACAGTAGAGTAATAGCTAGGGCACAAAGATTTCATTTTCAATAGTATCTATATACAACTAACTGACCTGGCATTTAGATTTTCTGTGAAAATTCAATTTATATCAATAGTTCTGAAAATACAATAAGAGAAATAATAAAAGTTATCATTTAGTCATTTCCAGTCATATCTGACTCTTTGACCCCAGTTAGGGATTTCTTAGCAGATACTGGAATGGTTTGACATATCCTTCTCCAGTTCAAATGACAGATGAGGAAACTGAGGAAATCTTCCCGACTCCAGGCTTGGCATTATATCCAGTGCCACTTATGTAATAATGTTGTATGTACTATGTTATAAAATATATAATATAACATTGTGCCCAATAATAAAAGTAAGAATTTATAAATTGTTTTTAAGCCATGAAGCATTTGAATCCACAACTCCACAAAATAAAACAGTACATGCATTGTATTCCCATCTGAGAGATGAGGAAACTATGGCAAAAAGGTTAAGAATTTACTCAGCATGACAAAGCTGGAAATAAACATCTTCTCTCAGTCCGATGTCCTTTCCAACATATAATGCTGCCTTTCTTAAAACATTCCCTTTTTAAGTTTTCACTGGCAAAAACAGTTAGAGGCAAGAGCCTCCAAGAAAGCCTAAATCTACTTCCCAAAAGCTGCAGTATTATTCTGTATAAAAGAACCTCTGGTCACTGAACCAAAATATGACACTGCATTCTAGAACATAAAATCAAGTAGAATACAGGTAGGACTTCAAATTCCAAAGCTTTAAGTGATTTAAGACACTTTTTGAAATAAATTCTAGCGTGTTTACCAATGCTCATAGGTTAGAGCAGTGATGGGCAACCTACAGCCCGTGAGCCAGATGCAGCCCCCTGAAATGCTCTCTCCCCCACCCTTTGCTTCTCAAGAAACTAGGGGTAAGGGGTAAGAAGGAAGAAATTTTTCAAAATAAAGAGTTGAGCTATTTTCTCAGTTTGCTTCAGTTTGGCATCCTGTTTTTGATCCTAAAATATATTTTTATATCTATGTAAAACACAAGTGAATAGGTATGAAATGTGATAATGAGATTAAATCTACCCTGCCCATCTTTAGATTTAATCACCAAAGGTGAAAACATCTCCATTTAACTCATAAGTTGGGTGGTCTGTAACCCAAGTGTGCTAGTGAGTAACAAATCAGAATTTACTGACTGCCTCGTGGGCAGTCCTAAGAAAAGCATCTGTTGTGATTGGACATGTAAACTAAGAAGCAGCCACAGGAAGTGACACAAAAGAGGCCCCTTTAAAAAAACGAGACGTCAGTGAGCTGGGCCCTCTCTTCTGGTTCGTGAACAGGACCTAAAGGAGCTCTTCTGGTTCATGACCAGACTTGGAGGAGGTCTGGAGCTGGTGAGACTGTTCCACATGGTGAGTATTAAGACTGAATCTTCCTGAACTTCTCTTAAGGAACTTCCTTTTAATAGAGACTCTGTGGCTGAAGCTTTTGCTTCGTTCGCCTTTGAGGCCCTTTGGGCCTCTGACTTTCCGGCCTTGGGATCAAGGCCAGATTTCCCTCGGCTGAGGGTTAATTAGCTCTACCTGGATTGAACTAGGGGATCAGAGCAAATTACCTACTGTGTTAGATTACTTATCCTATCTTATCCTCTCTCTTATTTCCTTATTTCTACTTCCTCTTCTCATTTGTAAATAAATTTCCATAAAAGTCATTTTAACTTGAGGTTATTCTTTAATTGAGGACTGATAATTGCTTCAATCCCCTGGCAACCAACCATTTAATATCTACCCAAAACCCCCTTTTTCACCCCTTGCAGAAATCCAAGTTAATCAATGTTCATAGCTTTAATTAATTATGTCCCTAAAATGACACAATGTTTTTAGATTTTGCCTTTATGTTTTTCAGCAGATCTTTGTCCAGTCAGACTGTTTGCAGTGGTGGAGCATATAGAACTGAGAGATGTAAGCTTATATGGAGGATAAAAAACTGACTTTAGATTCAGAAAGGCCCAAGGGTCTTCCCAAGTCTTATCTCTGACAAAAAACTACTTGTGTGTCTGGGGGCAGGATGTTTCATGTTGAAGTGTCTCAGACAATTCTCTCAAATTTACACTATCAACGAGATGCTGAAAACACATTGGTGGAGCATTCCTCCATCAATGAGATCACAGGACCAAACTTCCCCCTCCTCGCTACTCCCAAGAAAAAGATCCTCAATAACTGTGAATTAGAAATAAAAAATTACAGACCTTGGAGAAATGAGAAGCCATGTTCCTCTTTCCCTTTACAGGTGAGAAAACAGCCAAAAAGAAGTTGTGACTTAACCAAGGTCAAAGAACTGGAGAAGAGCCACCAAATAAGCTTGAGAAAGGAATGTTTCTACCTGAATTCCAGTATATAAGCTCTTGGAGGGGAGGAAGCGGATCCCTAGTTCATACTTAATAAAAGCTGACTGATTTGAACCGCAATTCAGAGGGATCTTGGACTTAAGGGAAGAAAACCCCCATCATAGCCTCCAGACTGTTGCCCAGGGTTCCAGAGACCTGAAAGTCATCCAGACATCAGATCGTAGCATGAGGCAATCTGGTGCAGTAGGGAAAAATTATCCAACTAGGAATCAGTATCTTTGGTTTTAAGTCCTGACTTGACCATTGACTATTCCTAAAATTGAGCAAATTCCTTCCCCTCTCTGATTAAACCTGTAATATCAGGTTAATGATCCCTGTTCTACTAACTTCATCAGGCAGATTAAATCAAAATTCAATACTGCACTAATGGTCACAAATCACTGCACAGACATAAGTGAATACTGTCATAAAGGACTAGTGTGTATGCTTAAAAAGAGCTGAAAACCACAAAAAATTACAGGCATGAAAGTTAATTTTCTAACTTTTTTCTCAAGGGGAAGTAAATATGAGCAGTCACAGGTCTTATTCAGAAATAAATTTTTAGGAATATGTGATATTTAATTCTGAAATATTATAAAAGTACTACTTAAGCATATCCTTGTATTCCTTCTTCTCTTAATCTCCATCAAACCTAAACTCAGAAGGACAGATTATTTATTAATATGCTGAATGTAGCCAAATTCAGCCTTCATTTATTTAGGATAAAATACCATTTACTATTCAATTCGAACATTTAAGCAGCAATCAATATGTGCAAAACAATGGGAATACAAAGACAAAAACTAAACTCTTTTTACCTTCCAAGAAGTTACATTCTAGATAGACCTTACAACAATGTGGTAGACAAAGTCTACTCTATATAAAGAAGCAAAGAACCAGGATTCAAATTGTGCTAGGCAAATCACTTAAAGTCAAGCTTTCTCATCTGTAAAATGAGGGAACTGAGAGGCAACTAGAAAGCATGGTGGATAGAGCAGCAGGCCTGGAGTCAGGAGGTCCTCGGTTCAAATCTGACTTCAAATGCTTCCTGTGTGACCCTGGGTAAATTACTTAACCTCAATTTCCTAGCCCTTACTGCTCTTCTACCTCGAAACTGATACTTTAGCAGTGATTCCCAAAGTGGATGCCACCGCCCCCTGGTGGGTGCTGCAGCAATCCAGGGAGTTGGTGATGGCCACACTTTTTTTGTATTACATTCTAGTCTGAGTTTGATAAATAGTTTCATAATTTCCAAGGGGCACTAAGTAATATTTTTTCTGGAAAGGGGGTGGAAGGCCAAATGTTTGGGAACCACTGCTTTATAGCGATTCCAAGGCAGAAAGTAAAAAAAAAAGGAGGGAGCTGGAAGATGATTCAGAGGCCTCTGAAGAAGGCACAGGATCATCCCTGAGGTGCCGTCTCTGCGGTGCCTTCCAATTCTTTATGATCCTATCTATAAACACAAAGTATATACAAAATACAAAAAAATTTGAGAGAGTAATCTTAATAACTGGGGACAATAATAACAGAATTTGAAGAGAAGGAAGCAGCTACCCTGTCCAGTCCACACCCAAAAGGATTTTTCACTAGACCCTCTGATGAATGGTCTTCTAAGAAGGAAGATTCTGGTTAGGTGATGATACATGAAATGTATCTTTCCATTGGGGCCTATATGAAAACTTGGCTCTACTTCTTAAAAGGTTGGGCCTTGAATTTAAAAGCTCCAGTGAGAAATAAACATCTAAAAGGAAGTCAAATAAAGGGATCTTTCCCTCTATAACCAGTTGGAATTTATCTTGGTTAGTGCTGTTGGGTAACCAGCATCCGTGGCCAATCCTCTTACTCCTACTTACTAAGGGTTGTCAATTTTACAGATCTAGAACTTGGCTTATAGGTTAATTTTCACAAATTAACATTCCCATACAGAGAGATAGAAAAGGGGGGAAAAAACAAAACCACAGACCTTCCAAATTTCAGAGTATTAACAATGAACCGGTTAACCTGGCAAATGCAGTTGCTGGACAAGCGTTCTTCCTCCACCAGTACATTTAGCTGAGTTGCCAACATAAAAGCTGAAAAGTAAAAGAGATTTAATCTCCACAACACAACAAATTAACTTCCTAACACTTCGATTCAAAGAATATGAATGCTGATCATGTTTGGGCCAAAAGTCCCCTACCCGTGTAACAGGGAGAAAGGGCAATGTAAACAGATGTTTTCTGAAATTAAAGCAAATCACAGCTTCCCTGCCCCATCCCCACAATTTCTGACGACAAAATGATTTCAGCACAGTCGTTTGCAGTTAGCAAACATGCGCTGCTCCACTTGTATACATTTTTATCTTGATGGGCCCAAATTCACCTTTTCTCATCATTCTGGTTTCATGACAAAGACAAAAAACCCTTAGGAGTCCCTCACATTGTAGAACATGTGCTTGCTAAATCCAGCAGCAAATTCCCCAGGCATATCCTTTCTTTCCTTTAAAGCTCCCAACATAGGAAAGAAATTCAAGAGCGGCAGGTATAGGACAACTAACCCATCACATTCACTTAAAGTCAATATCATCCTTAGGGAAATTAATCACACAGAAAACATATAGAGCCAGTTAGAGAAAATTAATTAAGCCAAGTGGCAGCTTTCCACTTGGACTGTTCTATTGTTAAAATGCTCTGCCAGCTGCAATTCTGTCTGAATTAGACTGCCAACCTCATGTATGCCTTAAAATAAGGCACTTGGATATCATAAAATATTGGATTTCAAGGTGGAAGGGGCCCTTTTGTCACTTAAACACTTCCAAATTCTTAATTCTCTACACTGTACTCACAGGATACAGTATTCAATCCATCACTCATGAGCATTCGATAACGGGGTGGAGAATTTCCTGTAGCAATCGGTCGGATGTTCTAGGATAGAAAACTTGAGTTATTAGTCTGCCTGCTGACTGACTCTCCAGAGACACCTAAACGGTGGCAGGAGAGTAAATCTGACATCAGTCCAGCATGGACAAAATGTTTGCCCACTTTCCTAGATATCTAAAAATAAGGGAAAATAAACTGGATTGAAGCATTTCTCCTTCGCTCCCTGCCAAGATCTTTGTTCCTTCTCTTCCACCTAAATCAAACCCAATCCACAATCAAATCAATAAACAAGTGTTTACTGAGAACTTACTATATCACCTGGCCACTACTGCCTGCAGGGGAGGGGAGTGAAGCCTCAGGTCAGCACCTCAAGCCAAAGTCACTTGTCAGTTCTCGCCAAGAGTGCAAGAGGCCAAAGCCGAAACACACTCACTCTCTCTAGTGATGCTCCCTACCTACACACACACAATGTATATATGCATGTACGTATACTTCTGTGTATACTATACACGTCTGTGTCTGTGTATACATAAAAAACTCCGTACCTTCTGTCTTAGAACTGATGCTATGTATTGGTTCCAAGGCAGAAGAGTGGTAAGGGCTAGCCAACGGGGATTAACTGACTTGCTCAGGGTCACACAACTAGGACCTGTCTGAGTCCACAAATAAATATTTGAGCACCTTATAAAAATGTAGTTCTAATTTAATTTACAAGTGAGAAAGATTATATTTTACAAATCTGGATACTTACAATGACTTGGAGTATGGGTTTTATAGTAGTATCCCCTTGCTGCATTATGAGCTGAAAAGAGAAAAAGATCACTTGAGTTATAAGTTGAACTGATGCTGTGAACTTTTTCTGCATGGACAGAAAAACCATTAGTAGTTGTTTAGTCTCAGAGACTTTGGGAAGAAGGCACTCAATTCTTAGAAAAGCTTCTTGTTGAGATTGGCTTGGGTCTTGTCACTGGACAAACCCCACCAACAGACAACATACCAACACTCAGGGTCAGCACACTGATCAGCTGAAGCAATTCAAGCATCACTATGCCTTATCTCAAACACCGAAAATATATAAATACACACATACAGCTCCAAAAGGGAGCTCTTTTAACAATGCTGCTTTATGTGCAACTCGAAGATCTGTTATTAGCATTCCACTCCACAATGACCAGCTCCATGCATAATCTCTTTTGCTATCATAGGGGCCCTGGCCTACAGATTGTGATCTGCATGTTTTGGCTCAAAATCATAACTAAGTGCCTCTGACTGACAATCAAGGTTGAAACTGGACAGATGGTGAGAATGAAATATAGGCATATTTACATTTCAAATTGACTGGGAAATCTCAGTAAGAGAATTCCATGTGAATCTTATGTTAAAGTGATGAACAATTCCTACTTTACTTCAGAACACATCTAGTTCAGGGGCAACAAAATCAAGATGGTGAAAAAAAAAGACAGTAAAGGCAGGGACTCACTCAACCTCTCTCAGATTCCCTTCCAAACAATATTAACACCCCAACATGAATTCTAGAATGGCAGAACCAACAGAAAGGTCAGGGAAACAATTTTCCAGTCCAAGAGAATTGAGAAGGTCAACAAGAAAGGTCTCACTGGAATCATGAAAAACATGAAACAGGATGCAGCAGCATGAAAAACATGAAGATTGGGACAGTAACCCCTTCTACCCACAGAGCAGAGCCTAACTTTAACATAAAGTTAAAACTCAAAAAATAGGCAGGAAAAAAAATGAACAACAAAAGAACCTGACCACAGAATATTACCATGGCAACAGAAAAGATCGACACAGACTTGGAAAATGGCAACAAAATCAACAGCAAAGTCTCAAAGAAAAATGTGAATTTGTGCCAGGAGGCGTTCAGAAAGGATTTTTAAAACCAAATAAGAGGGCAGCTGGGTAGCTCAGTGGAGTGAGAGTCAGGCCTAGAGACAGGAGGTCCTGTCTCTTATACAGGCCTCAGCCACTTCCCAGCTGTGTGACCCTGGGCAAGTCACTTGACCCCCATTGCCCACCCTTACCAATCTTCCACCTATGAGACAATACACCGAAGTACAAGGGTTTAAAAAAAAAAAAAAAAACAAATAAGAGAGATAAAATAAAAATTGAGAAAAGAAAAAGAAATTGAAGTTATTTATGCAAGTCATAAAAAAAGAGTCAACAGCTTGTAAAGAAAGCACAAAAAAGAAAGAAAAAATATGTATAAAAATTCAATGAAGAAAAGAACAAAGAGAAAATGGAAGTACAAAAGCTCAATGGAGAAAATAATGCCTTAAAATTAGAACTGGGCAAATGGAAACTAATAACTCCATAACGAATTAAAAAACCATAAAACAAAAACAAAGGAATGAAAAAATGAAAGAAAATGTGAAATATCCCACTGGAAAAACAACTGACTTTTGAAAAAAGGTCAAAGAGAAATAATTTAAGAAAGTCATGTTAAAAAAAAGGAGCCTAGATATATTTCAAGAAATTATTAAGGAAAACTGCCCTGACAGTCTAGAACCAGAAGGTAAAATTGAAAGAATCCGTTAATCATCTCCAAAGACATTTTCAAAATGAAAACTCCCAGGAATATTATAGCCAAATTCCAGAGCTCCCAGGTGAAGGAGAAAAATACTACAAACAGCCAAAAGAAACAATTCAAATATCATGGGGCCATGGTCAAGATAACAAAGGATTTGGTAGATTCTACATGAAAAGATCTGAGAGCTTAGAATGATATTCTGGGGTATAAAGGAGCTAGGATCACAACCAAGAATCATCTACCTAGTGAAAATGAACAAAATCTTTTGGCAAGGAAAATCGATATTTAATAGGATATTCTCAAACATTCTTGATGAAAAGACTATAGAGCTGAAAAGAAAAATCTGATTTTCAAAGACAAGACCCAACAGAAACACAAAAAAGATATAACAGAAAATGAAAGCATAAGGGATTTAATAAGATTAAACTGTTTTTTAACATGGGAAGATGATGCTTGTAACTTTCAAGAAATTTATCATTATAAGGGCAGATAGGAGTCATAGACTGAGAGCATGCATATGAGTTGACTGACGGAATAATATCCAAAAAATAAAATAAACTAAGAGGTGAAAAAAAGGATGCACTAGGAGAAAGAAGGAAGAAGTGGAATGGGGTAAATTATCTCACATAAAAGAGGCACAAAAAAACTTTTACAGTAGGGGAAGAAAGGAAGGGTTGAGGGCAACACAAACTTTACTCTAATTGGAACTGGCTGAAACAGCTTGGTATTGAAATCTATCTTATTCTACAGGGAAGTAGGAGAGACTGATAAAAGGGAAGGTAGATGGGGAGGACGCATGGTCAGAAGCAAAACTTTACCTGAGGAAGAAAAAAGTGAAGAGAAAGATAAATGGATAAAAAATAGGATGGAGGGAAAAACATGAAAAATACATAATATATAAAGTAATCGTAACTGAGAATGGAAATGGGAATGAACTCATCCATAAACTGGAAGCAGATAGCAATGGATTAAAAATCAGAATTCTACAAAATACCATTTACAAGAATCACACTTGAAGCAGAAAGACACACACAGAAGAGGTTGAAGCAAAATCTGTTATACTTCAGTTGAAGTTTAAAAAGCAGTAGCAATAACAATCTCAGACAAAACAAAAGCAAAAACAGATCTAATGAAAAGAACCATGCAAGGAAACCACATCTTGCAAAAATGTTACCCCAGACAATAAAGTAATATCAATACTAAGCATAAATGCACCAAATCATAGATAGCAATAACCTTTTGGGTGAACCTTTTGGAACTCTTTAGGGACCTCATGCCATGCCCCACCGCAAACTGCATACCCTGCCCCCCCAGCTGCTTGCAGTGCCCCATCCACTCCTGTGTTCAGGAGAGAGACCAGGATATAGACTGGTCAAGCCAGGGCTGAGCTCCACAGGGAAGCTCCAGCACCACATACCTTCCCCTTACCCTCAGGGGTGGGGTCAGACTACCACCCACAGGATGGTGAAGCCCCACACCACCTCCCCTCCTGCGTTCAGGGGCAGGGCTGGCTTCTGACTGGCCAAGCCAGGACTGAGCTCCACTGGAGAGAGGCTGGAGAGCCCCTCCCCCTACATTCTGGGGTAGGGTCAGGTTCCCAGCTGGTCAAGCCAGGGGCCTGCCCGTGCCCACAGAGGTTTCTGCATGCCATCTTTGGCATGTATGTCACAGGTTTGCCATCACAGGTATATAGCATAGAAATGTTTAAAGAAAATGTTTGAAGAAAAGATTAAAGAAAAAAAGGAAGAATAGAGTAAAACTATACTAGAGGAAAACCTCAACTTTCCCTCTCAGAACTAGATAAATCTAACCAAAAAATAAACAATAAAGAAATTAAGGAATGAAAAGTATTTTAGAAAAGTGAGATATGATGGATCTCTAGAGAAAACTGAATGGAAAGAGAAAGGAATATACCTTTTTTCTCAACAATACATGGCACAACCCAAAAATTTATCAAGTATTAGGGCGTAAAAATCTCATGACCAAATGTAAAAAAGCAAAAATATTAAGTGCCTCCTTTTCAGATCATAATAAAATAAAAGTTACATTCAATAAAGGGCTGTGGAAACAGATAGAAAATTATAAACTATATAACCTAATCCTAAAGAATAAGTGGGTCAAAGAACAAATCATAGAAATGATAATTTCATTAAAAATGACAATGAGATAGCAAACCAAATTTAAGGGATGTAGCCAAAAGTTATGCCTCTAAAAAATCAATAAAATAGCAAAAAAGATCAATGAATTGAGCCTGCAATAAAAAACACTAGAAAATGAACAAATAAAAAATCCCCAATTAAACAGCAAATTAGAAATTCTGAAAATCAAAGGAGAGATTAATAAAACTGAAATTAAAAAAGCCATTGAACTAATAAGTAAAAGTAGGAACTGGTTATATAAACAAAGAAAAAATACAAAAACCATTGGTTAATTTGATTAAAAAAAAAAAAAAGAAAACCAAATTGCCAATATCAAAAATGAAAAGGGTAAGTTCATCATCAATGAAGAGGAAATAAAGCATAGTTATTTTGTCTAATTATATGCCAATAAATCTGACAATCTTAAGTGAAATGGATGAATAGTTACAAAATATAAATTGCCGAAATTAACAGAAGAAGAAATAGATTACTTAAATAACCCCATCTTAGAAGAAATTGAACAAGCCATCACTGAGTTTGCTAAGAAAAAAATCCCCAGGAGCAGATGGCCTCACAAATGAATTCTACCAAGTATTTCCAGAACAATTAATTGCAGTCCCATACAAACGATTTGGAAAAATAGGCAAAGAAGGAATCCTACCAAATACCTTTTATGACACAAACATGGTGCTGATACCTAAACCAGGAAGAATGAAAACTAAGAATGAAAACAACAGATTAATTTCACTAATGAATACTGATGCTTTTAAATAAAATACCAGCAAGGAAATTATAGCAATAGGATTTATACCAGGAGTTGACATAAATATGGGTAAATATAAATAGGGACTTATACCAGGTATCAATATAATAACAAAAATCATATTATCTTGATTGATACAGAAAAAGTTTATGACAAAATACAACACTAATTCCTATTTAAAACACTAGAAAGCATGGAAATAAGTAAAATTTTCCTTAAAATGCTAAATAGTTATTTAACTAAAACCATTAGCAAGTTATCTGTAGTAGGCATAGCCAGAAGCCTTCCTAATAATTTCAGGGGTAAAGAAAGGATGTCCATTATCACCACTATTATTCAATACTGCACTAGAAATGCTATAACAATATAGTTATAACAATAACATAAAAATATAGCTATAGCAATAAAAGAAGAAAAAGAAATTAAAGGATTAAAATAGGCAATAGAATCCTAGAAAATCAACTAAAAAATAGATGAAATAATATACAACTTTAGCAAAGTTGCAGCATATAAAATAAGCCCACATAAATCATCAGCATTTCTATATATTATCAACAAAGTCCAACAGCAAGAGATAGAGAAATTCCATTTAAAATACCTGTAGACATTACAAAAGACCTGGGAGTCTACCTGCCAAGACAAATCCAGGAAAGAAAAAAAACACAATTACAAAATACTGTTCAGACAAATAAAGTCAGATCTGGAAACTAGAAAAATATTAATTGCTCAAGGGTAGATCAAACCAATATAATAAAAATGGCAATACTATCTAAATTAATTTATTTAGTGACATACCAATCAAACTACCAAGAAATTATTTTATAGAACCAGAAAAAATAACAAAATTCACCTGGAAGAACAATAGATCAATTAATGAAATTGGGAATTAATGAAAAAAAATGTGAAGAAAGGTGGCCTAATGCTTCCAGATCTCAAACTATATTATTACAAAGTGAAAATCATCAAAATCAATATGGTACTGGAGAAATAAGGGTAATGGAATAGATTATGTACACAATACATAGTAGGGAATGACCATAGTAATCTAGTGTTTGATAAACTTAAAGATCCAAGCTTTGGGGGCAAGAACTCACTGTTTGAAAAAAAACAAACTGCTGAAAAACTGGAAAGCTATTTGGCAGAAACTAGGTATAGACCAACATCTCATACCAAGATAAGATCAAAATGGGTATAGGATTTAGACATAAAGGGTGATACCATAAGCAAATTAGGAGAGTATGAAATAGTTTACCTGTCAGATTTATGGGTAAGAGAAGAATTTATGACCAAACAAGAGATAGAGAGGATGGAGGGAAGTAAAATAAATAATTTTGATGATATTAAAAAGATTTTTAAAATGCAGCCAAGATTCATGAAGAAAGCAGGAAAACTGAGGAAATATATTTTACAAGTTTTTCTGATGAAGGCCTCATTTCTCAAATACGTAGAAAATGGAGTCAAATTATAAGAATGAGTTACTCCCCAACTAATAAATGGATAAAGGACAGGGAAGTCATTTCCCAAACCCTCACAATATTTCAATCTGAATTGGAAGGGTATAATACCTTTCCCTTAATATCCCTACAGCTACCCCTTGCTATTTCCTTCTATTCCCTCCTGGAATCTTACCAACACAGAGTCCCAACCCCTTCCAGACTCTTCAGAGACATAAGATCCTCACCCTCAAGTGCCTGCCCCAACACATACACATAATTTCCAACCACTCATGACTGTACTTCACATTCACATGCACATGCACGTGCACACATACACACACAGTCTCTCTCTTTTTCTCTCTCTCTGACTTGCTCACTCACTCTTTCTCTCCATCCCCTACCAAAGTCAAAATCCTATAAAGAGGGGCAGCTGGGTGGCTCAGTGGATTGAGAGCCAGATCTAGAGATGGGAGATCCTAGGTTCAAATGAGACCTCAGACACTTCCTAGCTATGTGAACCTGGGTTTAAACCCCATTGCCTAGCCCTTACTATTCTTCTGCCTTGAAACCAATACTCAGTAAGAGTTAAAAAAAAATTCCTAGAAAGTAATCAAGAATAAAATCTATTAAATTAGATAATGAACAGTAGCATATAGCATATGTGTAACCAGCATCTCAAAGCAAAAAGGCAAATTTGCCCTTGCAGGTCATCACAGATTTGATAGAATGTCCACCATTACTTTATTATGCCTCTGGAAGGACATATCTTCTCTAAAACCTACTGGTGATTGAAAGGGAACATAGTAGCAATGTATAAATAAAAAATATAAATAACTAATGAGCAAGCACTTATTAAGCACATGTTCTAGGAGCTGGGATACAAAGATAATTATGAAACAATGCTTGTCCTCAAGGAGTTTCCATTCCAGCTGGAGAATAGTTATATACAAAATAGACACAAAAGGATTTGGGAGAGAGCCCAGCAGCTCAGGGCTGGAGGAAGGGTAGGAGGATCGGGAAAACCTCTGTAAGCCAAGCCATAAAGGAACCTAAGGATCCTAAAAGGCAAAGACAAGTAAACTGGATGGCAGGAAGACTTTGTCAAGGCCGAAGAGAAGGTCCCAAATGGCTTTAAACACCAAAGAGTTTACATTTGATTGTTGGGACAATAGAGGTGTTTACTGAGAAGGTCGAGTCACTTTGGTAACTATGTGAAGGATAGATTGGAGTGGAGACTTGAGGCAGAGAGACCAATCAAGAAGTTATTACAATAGTCCAGTTGACCAGCCCATCATGAAACTTGTATTAAGTGACCACTATGTACCAGGTACTGTGCCAAATGCTGGGGTAGGGGGAAAAAACCTGAAGATATTCTCTGCACTCCAAGAACTCACAGTCTAATGAGGGAGCCAAGCTCTATACAAGATAAATAGGAAATGAGGAAAGGCACCAGATTTGAGAGACTGACAGGAAAAGGCTTCCTGTAGAAGGTGGGATATTATTTGGGAATTAAAGGAAGCCAGGGAGGTCAAATGTCAGAGCAGAAGAGGGAGAGTATTTCAGACAAGAAGGACAGCCAGAGAATGCCCAAGAGATGGGAGAGTCTTATCTGTGGAACAATCAGTAAGCTGGGGTCACTGGGACACAGAGCACATGGCAGGGAGTATTAAGTGGGCTGTGAGAAGACTGCAAAGGTAGGAAGGGGCTAGGTTATAAAGGGCTTTGAATGCCAAGCAGAGCTTTTCATATCTAATCCTGGTGGCAATAGGAAGCCATCAGTTTACTGAGCAGGTTATAAGATGCAACGCATGAAGTGGGGGTATTCATATTAAATCCAGCAATGAGCTGATAAGCCTCAAGAATGGGCAAACCAGCCTAAGTCAGAAAATGGAGCAAGTCAAAGTTCTCCTGCCAATCAGAGTGAGATCAGGCCAATGGGTGGCCCTCAATTTGCAGCCTGGACAGACAGAGAATGCTGGTCTGTTTTCTCCACCAGGCATACAAAGGGTCAGAAGAGGGGTGGATTTGAGGGGGGAAATGAGTCCTCTTTTAGACATGTTGAGTTAAAATGTCTAGCAGGCAACTAAACAGGAGAAGGACTGGAGCTAGATATATAGATGATCAACTGGAATTAAACCCGTGGGAGCTGGTAAGATCACAAAAGATATCTCCTAAATTGAGAATCCAGGAATCAGAGAAACAAAAGTATGATGGGGAACATTCACTTGAATATTAATGGAAATAGAAGTAGACTAGAGTAATAGAAGGCTAGAATACAGCTACTTACCATAACAGATATAAGGAAACTTCAAGCCTAGTTCTGAGACATAATATGGTTATAATAAGGAACTTCAAATATCCAGACATCTTTTGAAATTCTCTCCCCAAAACAGAGCAACTAGAAACTATTTGCCTTACTAACTTCTTCCTTCAAAAAGCAAAGGAACTGGGGTAGCTAGATGGCTTAGTGGATAGAAAGCCAGGCCTGGAGATGGGAGGTCTTGGATTCAAATATGGCCTCAGATATGTCCCAGCTGTGTGACCCTGGGCAAGTCACCTAACTCCAATTACCTAGCCCTTACTACTCTTCTACCTTGGAACTGATATTTAGTATCAATTCTAAGACAGAAGTTAAGAGTTTAGTACAAAAATATTCATAGCTGCACTCTTTGTGGTAGCAAAAAATTGGAAATGGGGGGGTGGGGGGGAGAATGTCCCTCAACTGGGGAATGGCTGAATTAACTGTGATAATTGGGAGTGATGAACCGGAGGATTTCTATATGAACTGAAAGACCTCCAAAAACTGATGCAGAGTGAAATGAGCAGAACCAAGAGGATATCATACACTGAAAGTAAAACATTGTAGAACTATCCAATATAATGGACTTTACTACTAGTAGCAATACAATAATCCAGGACCTTCCTGAGAGATTTAGAGAAAGAATGCGATCCATATTGAGAGAAAGAACTATAAGAGTAAAAACTCAAAAGAAAAACCTATGATATCATTTACTGCTTGTTTATATGGATATGATTTGGGGTTTCAGCTTTAAAAAATTGCTCTATGGTAAAAACGAATAATATGCGAATAAGTATCAAATGATAGCATTTGTACAACCCAGTGGAATTGCTTGTCAGCTCTGGGAAGAGGTAGGGAAAAGGGGAGGGAAAGAATAATGACTCATATAAACATGGAAAAATATTTTTAAAAATAAAATTAAATTTTTAAATGACAATAAATTAAAAAAGTTTTTAAAGTTCCTCTTCTATCTTAAAAAAAAGGTAAGGGTTAAAAAAAAAAAAAAAAAGCAAAGGAATCAGTAAATAAAACCTGTTTCCAGGATGTAAATGCCCATTTCAGCTTAGAACTTGTAATAGACAAGAAGCTAAATGATCTAGTATGTCATTTACAGTGCACTGTTGAGAAAGCAGATTTCAAAGCATTCAAAGAAAGAATAAGATTCCTAGACATGGTCTACAAAGTCCCCTTCTAGATCCTTATCTTTGATCCATGAAAATCACTAGTTAGTGAATAACTAGAAAAGTAATCATGAAAAATCAGAAAGGACTCATCATGAACAGATCCTGTCAACCAACCTTTTTTTAACTTACTTTTTCCTAAAACATTTCACAAAGTCTGTTATGTTCTTCTTGTAGAAAAAGTGGAGATGTGGACTAAGATTCTCATGTAATTGGAAAAATTAGGAATGGATTGAATAGGTGGGCCCAAAGACTGGTCATTAATGGCTAAACATCAGGCACTCCAGTGGAGTGCCCCAGAGATCTGTGCTTAGGCCATGAACATTCTTCTTAATTACTAGAAACGGCATTGATGGGTATGCTCATCAAATCTACTGATGGCATAAAGCTGGGAGAAAAAGGATAACAATCACCTGACAATCTAGAACATTTTGCTGAATCAAAGAGGATGAAATGTAGTAGGGATAAAGAAAGACTTTCAGTTGAGTTTAAAAAGATCAACTTGACAAGTACAAGACAGGGAAAAGAAACCTTTAATGCAGCAGGTTATCTGAAAAGAGTTCAATAGAATTGACTGTAAACTACATACGCATCAGCAGTGTGTTATGAAAATAAAAAAAGCTGACCCACCACCTTAGCCTATGCCAAGAGAATATTCAGCACTAGAGGAATGACAGTCCAACAGTATTCTGCCTCCTTCAGACCAGAGCAAAGATGGTCCTTCAAACCAGGCAAAAGATGGCTCCTCGAACCACATTTTAGGAAGGACCTTGCTCAACTTCAGAGCATCCATCCAGAAGACAACCAGAATGGGGAAATCAGTCAACAAGCATTTACTAAGGCTTCATATGTGGTGGGCACTGTTCTAAGTACTGGCGATAAAAGAGCAAAAAACAGCCCTAGACCTCAAGGAGCTCAACCACATAATTAATAAGACATATACAGAGTAGGGGGAAGAGAAGGGAAGGGGAAAATAAGAAGTATTTATAAAGAGCCTTCTATGTGCCAGACACTGTGTTAAGTGCTTTACAAATGTTATCAGATAATTATGAAAAACGTTTGTACAAAACTATTTATAGCCGCAATCTTTGTGGTGGCAAAAAATTGGAAAATGAGGGGGTGTCCCTCAATTGGGGAATAGCTGAACAAATTATAGTATACGATGGTGATGGAATATTATTGTGCTATAAGGAATGATGAACTGGAGGGTTTCTATATGAACTGGAAAGATCTCCATGAACTGATGCAGAGCAAAATGAGAACCAAGAGAATATTGTACACAGAAACTGAAACATTGTGGGTCAATCAAATGTAATCGACTTTGCTACTAAAAGCAATGGAATGATCCAGGACAACCTTGAGGGACTTATGAGAGAAAGAACTGTGGGAGTAGAATCACAGAAGAAAAACATTATTGATCACTTTTTTATATGGGTATAGGATTTGAGGTTGTGGTTTTTAAAAGACTACTCTTATAAAAGTGAATAATATGGAAATAGGTATTGAGTGATAATATATGTTTAACCCAGTGGAATTGCTTGTTGGCTCCAGGAACGAGGAGAGAAAAAACATGAATCATGTAAATGGAAAAAATACTTTAAAATAGAGATTTTTTAATCTAAATTTTAAATATTAAATTTTAATAATTATTATATTATATAAATAATAATAAATTTAAATCCAAGATGGGGCAGCTAGGTAACACAGTAGATAGAGCCAGGTCTAGGGTCCAGAGGACCAGGGTTTAAATACGGCTTCTTCAAGTTTCTAGCTGTGTGACTCTGGGCAAGTCACTTAATCCACACTGCCTAGTCCTTACCGCTCTTCGGCCTAGGAATTGACACTTAGTATCTATTCTAAGCCAAAGGGTTTAAATATGTATATGTGTATATACATATAAATAAAGCAGAGTAAATAGGCACTAGCAAGTGGGTGGTAGACTAGGAAAGCCTGCAAAAGTTAAAATTTGAGCCTTAGGGGGTAGCTGGGTAGCTCAGTGGATTGAGAGCCAGGCCTAGAGATGGGAGGTCCTGGGTTCAAATCCGACCTCAGACACTTCCCAGCTGTGTGACCCTGGGCAAGTCACTTGACCCCCATTGCCTACCCTTACCACTCTTCCACCTATAAGTCAATACACAGAAGTTAAGGGTTTAAAAAAAAAAAATTTGAGCCTTAAACTGGAATCCAGGGAAACTAAGAGAAAGAAATGAATACAAAGCATTTCAGATGGAGGGAAAGGCACTGAGGAGACAAAGAATTGTTTCAGGGAAACCAAGTAGGCCTGTATAGCTTGATGGTAAGGTTTGGAGGAAGGGGGTGTTAGCCAAGTATGAAACAGGACAGATAGGACAGGGCCAGATTATATTTCAGTTTAAATGCTAAATAAGAATTTGTAGTTGGTCCCGATTATCTGAAGATGTGAAGTGACAGTCAGACTTAGCCTTCAGAACTTGCATGCCAATCTGAGTTGAATAAATAGAGATGGTAAACCTTTCCAGCTCTAAATCTATGATCCTGTGCCATGACAGCTCTCTTCAAGTATCTAAAGAATCCTGGCACTGATTAGACTAGTTTTGCAAACAGATTGGAGCCACAGGTAAAAGGGACCTGGGCAGGGGGGTCCAGGGACGCTTGATGTCACCGAAAGCTTCCTTAAAAAGGGGGCTTCTATCAAGGCCTGGGACTGTTGTTCTGCTGGGCTCCCCCATTCTGGAGGTCTTCAAGGAAAGAGGGCTACTATCAGAGCCTGAGACTAACTTGTTCTGGAAGGTGCTGGGCTCCCCCATTCTGAGGGTCTTCAGGGAAAAGCGCCACCACCACTTGTTAGGGAGTGGGCTTCATGTTCGGGCGATGAACGGACTGGGTGGACACTGAGGTCTTCTGCGGCCCCCCCTAAACAGGGTTCCGCACCCCAAGGGGCCCCAACAAGGCCCCCCATCTCAGATGCCAGTTCCCAACCCTCGGATTCCCAACCAGGTTACCCTCAGCATAGGCCCCATCTTCTGGGGTCCCACCACCCCCCAGGCCCCCTCACCCCGATGGCCCCCTCGCTCAGGCGCCCGCTCATGGTGTCGCTTATGTCCGGTTGATCCGCTTCTCTGGCTGCTCTCGGCGGCTCCGCGGGTCCGGGAATAGAGGTGGGGGAAGGGGGAGTCCTCGCGCGCTCAAACCTAATTGGCCCGGTCCGACCTCGGCGCGCGCCGTTCTCGCGCTCCAGACGCGGGAGGCGTAGGGGGCGGGCTCAGGGCGTCGAGCGGGCAACCCATTGGCCGAAGCACCCGTGCGCAGGGAGAACGTGAGGCCCCGCCCTCCAGGCGTCCTCCCGAAGGGTGAGCGTCCGGGGCGGGAGCTGGAGCTGGAGCCCACGAGGAGGAGGAGCCACGCGCGAGGGGGAATCCGGGTCCAGGAGGTCTGCCCCTGAGTCCAGGTGAGAGCAAGGTGTGAGGTCGAGGGTGGAGCCAGGCGGGGGCTCCTAACCTCAGTTTCCCGCGATTGTAATATGGAAGAAAGGAAGGATTTTTTCTGTTATTTTTTAATAAACCCTCATCTTCTCTCTTAGAGTCAATATTAATACAGTTACCAAGGCAGAAGAGCGGTAAGGGCTATGCAAAATGAGGGTTAAGTGACTTACCCAGGGTCACACAGTTAATTAAGTGTCTGAGGGCAAATTTGAACCCAGGACTTACCGTCTCTAGAACTAACCTTCAGTCCACCTAGGCGCCCCCGAAGGAAACATTTTTTGAACTTCTGCTGTGTACCTTCTAAGGCCGATGCTCCTGCAGTCATGATCTCATTGAATCCTTAACATCCCTGGGAGTCAAGTGCCATGGTGGTTCCCATTTTACAAATAGGGAAACTGAGACAGGCAACATTTCAGTGACTAGGCCAGGATCACACAGCTAGTAAGTATTCGAGGCCAGATTTGAACTCAAATCTTGCCGACTCCAGGCCCAGAGCTACAGTGGGCCTAAAGATACCTTTTTTTATGTTTTCTGGGTTTTTTTTAGGGGGGTGAGGGTTCTGAGGGAATCAAGTGCCCCCATAAGAGTAATGTGTTGTACCAACTTTAAAGGGTCACTATCGGGTACAGCTAGATGGCCCTATGTAGAAACAGGAGGTCCTGGGTTCAAATGTGGCCCCCAGACACTTCCTAACCATGTGACCCTGAGCAAGTCATTTACTGCAGCAAATAATCGATATTAATTCTAAGAAAGAAGGTAAGGGTAAAAAAAAGATCACTATTATTATTGTTATTTGGAAAAGGAAACGATAAACCACTTCAATATCTTTGCCAAGAAAACTCCAAATACAAGGAGTTGGACACAATATACACCACAATCAATAGCAATAACAACATTATTATTACTGACCTTTGGTCCCAGAGAGTTGTTAACTTGAATTCCAGGGGCAGCCTTATCGGGAAAGGACATCACTAAAGTAGTGAATCCATAAGCTTCTATTAAGTGTTTGTCCAGTAGATTTTAAGACCCAGCCACAGGGTGAGATTCTGGAAATGCAGTCAATTAATAAGCATTCATTAAGCACCTGCTCTGTGTCAGGCTTTGTGCTAAGGGCTAGAGATATAAAAAGGGACCAAAGTAAGTCTCTGCCCTTTAGAAGCTTACAGTCTAACAGGGGAGACAGCTTGCAAACAGCTGTATACAAAGGAGCTACATTTTTATTAAGTCGTTTTTTGTTGTGTCTTACTCTTCCTGATCCTTTTTTGGGGTTTTCTTGGCAAAGATGCTGGAATGGTTTGCCATTTCGTTCTCTAGCTCATTTTACACATGAGGAAACTGTGGCAAACAGGGTTAAGTGACTTATCCAGGGTCACACAAGCTAGGACGTATCTGAGGTCAGATTGGCTGTTAATCCACTGAGCCACCGACCTGCCTCCTGAACTCAGGTCTTCTTTAATCCAGGTCCAGCACTCTATCCACTATAAACTGCTCATACAGGATAAATAAGAAATAATTAACAGGGAGAAGGCCCTAGAATTAAGAGGGGTTAGAAGGGCTTCTTGTAGAAGATAGGATTTTAATTGAGAATTAAAGGAAGCCAGGGAGTTCGGTAGTCAGAGTGGAAGAGGGAGAGCATCCAGGCATGGCACAGGCTTATTTCCAGAGTAGCCAGGAGGCCAGTGTCATTGGATTGAAGAGTTGGAGACTAAGATATAAGAAGACTAGAAAGGTAATAAATGAATGAATGAATGAATGAATGAATGAATGAATGAATGAATGAGACTAGAAAGGTAGGAGTAGGAAGATTATGAAGGGCTTTGTATGCCAAATTGAGCGTTTTGTCTTTGATTGTGGAAGCAATAGGGAGCCACTGGAGTTTATTGAGTAGAGAAGTGACATGTTTTGGGAAGATCACTTTAGTGTCTCAATGAAGGATGGATTGGACCCACCAGCAGTGACAACAATAGAAAGGCCTCATGAGCTTATGTTCTATAGAGTAAGCAATTCTTGCTTATATAAATCCATGCATAATAAAAACAAGATAATTTGGGAGGGAGCAGCTGGGTGGTTCAGTGGATAGAGAGCCAGTCCTAGAGACAGGAGGTCCTGGGTTCAAATGTGGCCTCAGACACTTCCCAGCTGTGTGACCCTGGGCAAGTCACTTAATCCCCATTGTCCAGCCCTTACCGCTCTTCTGCCTTGGAACCAATACACAGTATTATTGGTTCCAAGGCAGAAGGTATGGGTTTAAAAAACAATTTTTTAAAGATAATTTGGGGAGAGATGCTACTTAAGTGATGGCTCTTTGGCTGAATCTTGAAGGGAACTAGACATTCTAAGAAGCAGAGGTAAAGGAATGCATTGCAAGTATGGGGGGACAGCCTGAGAAAGGAGATAGAATTGGGGAGAGAACCCAGAAAAGGAGGCCAGAACCATCTTGATTTGAAGGTTAAGTAATTGTGATCATAGAGATGCCAACCATCCATGGGCATAGCATCATTGATTTAGTCATTCAGCTGCTTAGGAAAAGAGCTAATGTTAGAACCAAGCAATTGGAAAAAAGTAAACATTTGCCATACTTCAGTTGTTCAAGGATTATGATTCCATTGATATGGTTATTCCCCTCCACTTATGGAAATGCAGCCCCTTAGTGACTTAGAGAGTCTGTGAGAATTGCAGCCGAAAAATTCAGCAGGCTTTTGCCATCCTGGTGCTGAGTCTTTCCAAACTGAACTCAGTTGACCTTAGTTTGGGAGTTGATATGAACCTCAGTGACTGCCTGGCTCGACCTATTCTTGAAAAGGAATCCCTTCTTCAGCCAAGAGGCTTTACCTTCTGTGGGTCCTAGACTCCTTGGACAACAGTCTTGCTTGTGAAGTCTTTGGATCCCTTTTCAGAGTCCTGGTTTTTAATACATAAAATATGTGAGATTACGAAGGAAACCAGTTGTGCTCTCATGCAGCTATTGGGGTATTTAAAAAATCAGGGTTGGGGGGAGGTGGCAGGAAATCAAGTGAGCCTGTGAGTCTGATGCATTTTGCAAACATAAAGGGTCACTATTAGGGACAAGTAGGGGGTTCAATAGATAAAAAGCACCAGGTCTGGAGATGGGAGGTCCTGGATTCAAATTTGGCCTCAGACCCTTCTTAATTCTGTGACCCTGGGCAAGTCACTTTAACCCCCATTGCCTAACCCTTGCCCTTTTGCCTTAGAATTGTTACTAGGAAAGAAAGTAAGGGTTTAAATGGGAGGAGGAACCTCTGCTCTACAGCATACCTGATAAATACTAATGAACTTTTGATTGAAACCATCCATTGGGGGAGAACGCCTTTCTGCTTTCATATATCTCTGACTGCCCTTAGTTTTCCTAATGGCTCATCTCCTACATGAAGTCCTTTGCAGTCCCGCCTCATGCAAGTGCTTCCCTCTGTTGATTTCTCCAGTTTTTCCTCTAAGTCTTGTTCCTATACAGTTATTAACATGTAATCTCCCAGTTGGGTTGTGAGCTCCTCCTACAGGGCAGGAACTGGCTTTTTGGTCTTTCTTTGTATCTCCACTACATAGCTTAGTGCCTGGCAAATAGCAGGCACTTTTTTTTAATGCTTCTGTCTTAATTTCAATTCATTTTTTTTAATCCTTCCCTTTTGTCTTAGAATCAATACTGTGTATCATTTCCAAGGCAGAAGAGTAGTAAGGGCTAGACAATGGGGGTTAAGTGACTTGCTCAGAGCCCCACAGCTAGTCTGAGGCCAGATTTGAACCCAGGACCTCCTGATTCCAGGCCTCGCACTCGAACCACAGAGCTATCTAGTTGCTCCTAAATAGTAGGCACTTAATACAGCAAGGTTCTGATGAGTGTGAGTGATGAGTCCTGTAGAATGATCACAAGTATTCAAATTTGCACTGTTCAAAATTAATTTTTTTTAACTTTATTTACTTTCTGTTCTAGTCTAGTAACAGCTCTAAGACAGAAGGGCAAGGGCTAGGCAAACAGCTAAGTGATTTGCCCAGTCACACAGCTAGGAAATGTCTTGAGGCCAGATTGAAGCCAGGTCCTCCTGACTCTCTCCCTATCTACCAGGCCACCTCGCTGCCCCTTACAAAGTTATAATAAAGTTTAATACGGTCATTGGTTCCAGTGCAGTGGAAAATCTACAATGCAGATCCAAATAATGGGACCACTTCACAAGATTCTCGTTCTGACCGATTGGGACTTAGTTGAGTATGCTAGTAGGTTAGCTAAATAAAATAATTCCTCCTCCCAATGACCTTATGTTCCAATGGGAAGATAACAAGTACATATAAACATATATACAACACAAATAAAAGTGAATAAGGAGATATGTAATAATTAAATACAAGGTAGTTTAGAAGAGTTGGGAGTTGAGAAATGCTTCAAATAGAAGGTACTACTGACTTCTACTGAGCTATATCTTATAGGAGGCAAAGAGAGGGAGCTTTCCTGTTCATTTGTTTCAGTTGTGTCTTGTTCTTTATGACCCCATTTGAGATTTTCTTGGCAAAAATACTGTAGTGGTTTGCCATTTCCTTCTCCAACTCATTTGACAGATGAAGAAACTGAGGCCAGCAGGGTTAAGTGACTTGCCTAGGGTCACATTGCTAGAAAATATCTGATGCCAAATGTCAGAAATATGAGTCTTCTTGAAGCCAGGCTGGGGGTTCTTTCCGTTGCACCACCTAGCTGCCCAATAAGGATGAGCTTCTCCATCCATTCATCTTGCCCCTGGAAATGAATCTATACAAGAATCAGATGAAGGAACTGGGGCTGCTTAACCTGGAAAAAAGGTGGATGGGATGGGATGACAGGCTTCGAAGAGCCAACCTGCCAGAAGACTAGGGTGTGGATTCTTGTCCCCAATAGGCAGGAGTTGCCAAAATGCAGATTTAGACTTGATAAAGGGGAAAACCTCATGATGGTGAGAACTCAGCAACACAGCACGGAAGTCTGCAGGTGGAAGCTATTCCTGTTCAGAGTGGTGGTAGACATCTGGGGCTCTTTCCCATTCTAAGATTTTGTGATTCTGTGGACTGTGAGGATATGTTGTGACTCATTATCCCCTTCATGGACTCTTCATTTCAATCAAACCCTCCTGTTTGCGATTGCCTTTAGCCTGGCGTTCTGTTGCTGTCCTCCATGCTTGGCCTGTATGGTTTCTCCTTGCCTCTTGGAATCCTTCCCTTCCTTCTTGGCTAAACTTACCCAAGTTAGCCACCTCTACCCAAGTCTTATCCTAATTTCTCCTCTCTTGCCTCTAAACAAGGTTTGTCTTTATTATTAATCTGCCTACACTTTGGGTCCCCACCCCCAACAGACTTTAAGCTCTTCAAGGACAAAGATTGGTTTGCTCTTTTCTTTGTATCTCTGGTCAGCAGTCAGCAAGCAGACCCGGCTAAGCTCTAGCACTTAGCACAGGGTGTTATACATGGTAGGTGCTTGTGGAATGAATCATGAGCTGCTGGGCTTTTCTTAGCATTGGTGACCAAAGAGTAGCCAGGAGACCTGAAAAGCTCAACAGTTGTTCAAATCTGGCCTTGTACATGTCATATCGTGTGTGACCCTGGGCAAGTCACTTAACCCCATTTGCCTAGCCTCTGCCTTTCTCTGTTAAGAGTTGTAACTAAGACAGAAAATAAGGCTTAAAAAAAAAAAAGACTCTATCCTTTGGGGCAACTAGGTGGCTCAGTGATTAGAGAGCCAGGCCTAGAGGTCCTGAATTCAAATATGGCCTCAGACACATCTTAGCTGTGTGACCCTGGGCAAGTCACTTAATCCCAATTACCTATCCCTTACCATTCTTCTGCCTTGGAACCAATACTTAGTATCAATTCTAAGCCTGAAAGTAAGGGTTAAAAAAAAATGCTCAGCAATTGTATCAGCTATTCTCTAGGAATTAATTCCCACTTCTATCTCCCTTGGAAAGAGAGGGATGTAAATGATGTAAGGACAGGAAGCCTCCCTTGAAATCCCACTCTGGTGCCTGGTCCCAGTGCAGCAGCAGCTCACAGTTTGGGGATATAATACCAGTGAGGCCAAAAGGAGACACATTGAGTGCAGCTGAGCCATTGTTATCAGAGGACCAGCCTCATTAAGGTCAGAGAGGCAGATGCATATTCCAGCTACAACAAGCCAGAATGGGGTGTCACTGATGATGACCAACCTTGTCATGCTTTAAAGTCGGCAGAGCCCTTCTGCCTGCATTGTCTTGTCAGGTCCACACAATGACCTGTTGAAGTTGGAACCAGAGGTAGTTTTATGCCCATTTTCCAAATGAGGAAATTAAGGCTCCAAGATAAGTGACTTGTCCATGGCTATATAACTAATCATTGGAGACAGGTTTGGGACTTGGATCTTCTTGAATTTGCATCCAACTACTTTCTCTTTTACCAGACTGCTTTCTAGCTACAGAGGGGTTAGTAATGATCTGTTTTGATAGGGATCCAAAAACCAAAGTCGTGTGTTAAGTTTAGTCGTTTTCAGTCATGCCTGACTCTCTTTGACCCCTGTTGGGTTTTCTTGACAAAGATCTTAGAGTGGTTTGCCATTTCCTTCTCCAGCTTTTTTGGCAGATGAGGAAACTGAGGCAACAGAGGCAGGTGATTTGCCCAGGGTCACACAGCTAAGATACTGGAGTGCTTTGCCATTTCCTTCTACAGCTTATTTTACAGATGAGGAAATTGAGGTAAAGTGATTTGCCCAGGGTCACACAGCTAGGAAGTATCTGAGGCCAGATTGGAACTGGGAAGGTGAGTCTTCCTGACTCCAGATCAGGCACTCTATCCACTGTACCACCGGGCTGCCTGAAGTCATATATCCATGGAGTATTGAAGAGGGTCAATGAATGGCTGCAGGCCTTATGATAAGGATGGGAACAGAAGAGAACAGAAGCCTGTAAGGTCCTAGCCCTGGGCATGGAGCTAAGGACTAAGAGAATCCCTGACTAAGAGGGAGGCTAAAGGCCCACAGGTCTTTGTGGGTGGTGAGAGAACACAGGCCCCTCCCTGGTGGGGAATGGGATCACCTGGACCCAGGCAAGTGGATCATTGTTGATGTCCACCTACAGAGAAGGGGGAAAGGTCCCACTGGCTTCCTGTTTGCCTTGGAGAGCCTGCAGAGATCTTTCTGATCTGATTCTCCTCCTCACTTTCTAGGTTTGGAGCAGCATGGACCTGCCTGTAGAAGAGTGGCAGTCCCACATCCACAGAAGGTGGCTGCGGCTCCAGCCGTCTGTCCAGACATCATTCTCTAGAACAGACGCAGATGCCCTATGGGAGATTGTGCTGCATTGCTCTGCGCTACTCCAGTAAGTTTAAGCAGACAGACCCGAAAGAGTAGCCATGGACAAAGCCTACGTCATCCTTAGCACAGAAGGGCTCTCTTACTCTGATGTGGCAGTCAGTGACCCCATTCCTAGATTTAGCTCTGGCTGCATTTTGATCAGTGCACACACAGGGAACATTCAGAGCCTATTGTCTCAGCTTCCCCTTGGTTATCATCCCTAAGGGTCAGTCATGGCACTTAAAGACATCAGAGATCGACTCACCCTACTCCCTCTTTTTAGATATCAGAGGACAATAAATAAAACTTGCTGGGAGGGAGGCAGCCAAGCTATTCTCAAACTTCTTGAGGACCCCTTCACACTCCTAAAATTTTGAGATATCTTCTTTGTGCCCCCCTTTCCAAAAAAAGAGCTTTTGTTTGTGGGTGGGGGTTCAGTCATGGCCAGTCTCTGTGACCCCATTCAGGGTTTTCTTGGCAGAAATACTGGAGTGGTTTTCCATTTCCTTCTTCAGATCATTTGACAGATGAGGAAATTGAGGCAATCAGGGTCAAGTGACTTGCCCAGGGTCACAGAGTTATTAAGTGTCTGAAACCTGATTTGTATTCAAGGCTTCCCTGCCTTCCACCCACTGTACCACCTAGCTATTTGTGTGGGTTGCATCTGGATAATCGCTATATTCGAACTGAAAATGTCTTAATATTAGTATGAAAAGGGTTGTGACCTTGCAGACTTCCTGAATCCCAAAGCAGGCAGTTGGGACTTGGCCATGGTCACCCAGATAAAAATCCTAACAGTAGGTAACGTTTATACAGGGCCTTAAACCTTGTCAGTGGCTTTACATTTATTTCATTGAGCCTTA
The DNA here is from genome assembly GCF_016433145.1 of Gracilinanus agilis. NCBI lineage: Eukaryota > Metazoa > Chordata > Mammalia > Didelphimorphia > Didelphidae > Gracilinanus > Gracilinanus agilis. Next base: position 490,541,985 of record NC_058133.1, on the reverse strand, counting down.
CACCAACCCTTTGAGATCAGTATTATAATCTCTCCATTTTACAATTGAAGAAACTGAGGCCAGAGCATGTAAAATGACTTGCCCACAGTCATATAACTAGTAAATATTAGAGGCGGGGTTAAGCCCTAGTCTTCTAGACCCCAGACCTTAAGAAGTGACCACCCACCTGCCTCTCAGACTATTCCTGCCAGGGTGTGGGTCCTGCTTGCTCCAGAGACCTTCCTCACTGCTAATGTGGTAAAGGGTGAAGTTGGCCATGGCAGGGAAAACTGGTGAATGACACAGTTTACCTTCCACAAGAACTGTTCGAGATCATTGGAGTACTGGGGGTACATCAAGGAAGAACGAGTTCTCTCTAATTCCATGCCAAATCTTGGCAGTTCCAGTGCTGAGGGCAAGCAGGAGTGTTTATGTACTTTAGAGCCATGGAGGAAATACGGGCGAATGGTCTGATTTCTTCTCTCTCCCTCTCCCTTCTCATCCCTACTGCCCCGGCCCCTCACCCCCTACCTGGAGTTCTCATAAGGGGAACCTCAGAGGCAGGAATGCAGAGGGGAGGAATTTTCCTGCAGGCCAAACAGGGAGCTGTGACTTAGTATGTCATTAGACTCTGCACATATGTGTTTGCTACGGCCAAGATTTTCCATCGAGCCATAGCCCCGGGGAGTCTGAGCTTTGCTGATCAATCACAGGGAGCCAGAGAGCATCTAGCCTGTTTTCTCCTGATGGTGGAAGGAGGTAGGAGGCCCCAGAGTGCCCTGTGCCCTTCAGGAAGTGAGAGAGAAAAGGACCTAATAACATGGAACAATTCTTGAATGATCCAGGCTTTAAACAGGGTTGAATCAGATCTAACCAAACCACTCAGCCTGATGTTCCTGGTGTACAGAGCTCCACTTCCTGTCTCCAGACCTTTGCATGGTCTATCCCCCATGCCTGCAAGTGCCCTCCTTGCCCCAGTGGCATACAATGACTTTAGGGCTCAGCTTATGTGTTCTCACCTGCCCCTTGTTCTCAGGGCTCTCTGAAATTACTTTGTATTGGTTTTATATTATGTTTTTGGATGGTTTCTCCCCCCAAAACACCCCCACCCCCACCCCCACAGAAGATAAGCTTCCAGAGGGCAAAGATACTTTCGGGTTTAGTTGGCCAAGTGCCTGGCATGGTGCCTGACACGTAATAAAGGAATGGTCATTGTAGCAGAAGGAAACCATCAGTGTGAGCCCGTCTGGTAGAAGTATTCCTGCCCTCCCCCAGCATTCCTGCCGCCCAGCACCACTTCTCCCTGGCACTGATCACTTTCTGACATTAGATGGTGTCAAGGTCATAACAGTCTGTCCTCTTACATCCTTGAGAAGTGGGCCTCCAGCCTCCACTTGAAAACCCTGCAGGAGTGAGAAGGTGACCAGTCCAAAGGAGAGGCAGCCATCCTGGGTTCCCACCTGGCCAGATTCTAACTGTCCTCCACGATTCTCTAGTAGCCCATAGCATTAGAGCTCTCAGGTCTCCTTCATATCCCTCATGTGCATTCTATGCCTCTCTGTCTCCCCGCACACAGCCACCACCTAATGCCGGTCCTTGGCACATCTGCCTTTCTCTGGGTCTCATTTCCCCCAGCCCAGATCTGGCTGTGTCTATTCTTTGTCTCAGTAAACCCTATTGCGTCTGGGTTCAAATATAAAGTGCTAAATAAATTTACAGCTATCTACAGCCTGACCTTTACCTTCCTGCCTTCTTACACTTTCCTCCTCTCCACACACCCTACAATCCAGCATTTACTCACCTACTTCAAGACCCAACACAGATGCCCCTTCTGTGAAAAGCCTTTCCTGGGCTGCCCAGATGCTCGAGTCTTCCCCTCCAAGGTTACTGCCATCCGTGTACTCAGCGTGCACCAGATTTACTGGTTGTCTCCCTCATTAGAATGTGAGCTCCTTGGGGGCAGCAAGGGAGCACTGTGAGTAGAGAGCCAGGCCTGGAGACAGGAGTCCTGGGTTCAAATGTGGCCTCAAACACTTACCAGCTGGGTGACCCTGGGCAAATCTTTTAACCCTCATTGCATAATCCTTATCACATCACTCTTCTGCCTTAGACCCAATACATAATACCGATTTTTTTAAAATTTAATTAATTTAGTATATTTTTCCATGGTTACATGATTTATGTTCTTTCCCTCCCACCTCCTTAAAGCCAACAAGCAATTCCACTGGGTTTTACATGTGTCATTGTTCAAAACCTATTTCTCCATATTATTAATATTTGCAATAGAGTGATAATTTAAAGTCAACATCCCCAATCATATCCCCATCGAACCGTGTGATCAAGCAGTTGTTTTTCTTCTGGATTTCTGCATAGTACTGATTCTAAGATGGAAGGTATGGGCTTTAAAAAGGAAGAGGAGGACATGGCTCCTCGAAGGCAGAAGTTTTTTTGCCTTTCTTTGTGTTCCCATCCATTGGTCTGGTATCTGGCACATAGTAACTGGCCCTTAGTAAAAGCTCTGCTGATTGATTCCTTTTGAGCCATTCTTTCCTGGGGCATTCAGTTGCTCAGCTCCAGCAGGAAAGGCTTCTGATGAGTGCTATGTGTCTCTTTCTCTCTGGGTGGCCAGTGAAATGCTGACAGTTCCCTGGCCTCAAGGTGCCCCACATTGGACAGGTAATGTTGTTAGGCAAGCAGCCTGGCCAGCAGCTTCTCCTCCAGGGTTTTGTGCTTCTCCAGACACTCTTCCTCAGCTCCCATCTGCAGTGTCCACATGTGCTGATGGCTGGGGATTTGTGGCTGCAGACCAGTATCTTCACTTTCCTCGTTTCCTCTCTGCGAATTCACAGAACCATAGGGTCTTGGCTTTAGAACTAGAAAAGACCTAAGAGGCTGTCTAGTCCCCCGAGGCCCAGGAGGGAGGCAGCCCTAGGCACATGGGCAGGGAATACTAGAGCCAGGCCTCTGGCTCCCCATCCAGCACCCCCTCCCCAGGACCAAGGCTGTACTGATCTACAGCTGTGTGACCCTTTTCTCCTCTGAGCAGACCTGAAGATGAGGAACTTCTACAAAGACTTGCCGAAGGTTACTCAGTGGAGAAGGATCCAAACGCCTACCTATTTTATAAAGAAGAAGGAAACAGAGAATTCCAGAAGAAGGCCTACAAGGCTGCAGCCATCCTCTACTCAAAGGTGAGGAGTAGGGCAAGCCCAGCACATGGTGGACAGCTCGGCCTTCTCGGGGCATGCCCGTGCCCCATGGAGTGCTACCACTTCGGGAGACTCAGGCTGTAATTAGGGGTTTGGATAAAAAAGAGGATGCCTGGCAGAACCGTCCTTGGTTATGTGTGGGACACAAAGGGCACTTTGTAGCAGCAGGGCCTCCACTCCAAAAAGAAGCCCCGTGTTCTTAAAAAAGTGACTCACACATGGGGGCCCAAACTTCAAGTCACCTGGGCCTCCTGCTAGGCCTTGTCTGTGAGCCCCAGGGTTCAAAGGCCATTTTTATGGGAATGAAAACCCTGGATGACTCGGGAGGTGGCCTCTGAGAGTTGCCATAGCAAAGAAACTTCTCACCTTATGGCCCTCTCTGAACTTAGCTAGCTTGGTCCTCAAGCCACAGATGTCGCTGGGCTCCTTCTCAGAGATTGCCAGGACCTACCAGGGCAAAGCCTTCAAGTCCCCCCTGTCACCTCCATGCCTCAACAAGGCATCAGGAGAGGACGTAAAGGACTCACTGCTGAAAAATTCTGGTTTGCTAATCCCATACAGGTCCTTAACTAAAGAACAAACAGATCGTGGTGCCTATAGGCAGGCAGCACTCAGGATGACCACAACATGATCATGACTTGGGATGTTTCCTGAGCAGCCAGCCATTGGATTCCCTGCAGACATCCTGGCCTTTCATGGACCTGGGAAACTGCTCCACCTTCCATGCTTCTCACCTCTGGCCAGTGCACCCCATCAGGACTCCCAAGGCAGGAGAACTGTTCCTCCCCTTAAGTGAAGGAAGCGTATGAGGCCCAGGAGATTCTAGATTGCAGGCAAAACTTCTGGCTTTGGAATTAGTGGGTTGAGTGCAAGCTTGAACCGTGGATCAAAATATTGGATATAGGAGAGAGTAAAAGTCCTTCATGCTCCAAATTATCTCAGCAGCACCCTGAGAAACTCCCTCCCAATCCCTTTAAGAGGAAGAAGGGAAATTGGGTCAAGGTCATGGAGAGCAGGCTTGCTGCCACTCCCTCGGCCTTTTTTTTGTTTTGTTTTTTTTAGGCCCTAACCTTCCATCTTAGAATCAATATTAAGTATCAGTTTCAAGGTGAAAAAGGAGTAAGGGCTAGTGTTATAAAGAGGTGGTGTCCATCTTGTCCCAGAAATTCCATACAACACCAGGCAGTGGGGGTTAAGGGACTTGCCCAAGATCTCACAGCTAGGAAGGATCTGGGATCAGATGTGAGCCCAGGACTTACCATCTCTCAGCCTGGAGTTCTAACCACTGAACCACTGACTGCCTCCCCACCCATGTCCCCGATCCCTCAGTCTTGATGTTGGTCTAGAAACAGGGTCAAGGCCTTGCTTTAAGCCACCTAAGTTTGTTGTAGTTACAGACCTTCTTTTGGCCAAAGCACCCAAGGTTCCTCTTTGCAGGAACGCCACATAAACCCTCTAAGAGCAAGGGGATCTTTTTTTAAATTTTTTAAATATATATTTAATTTTCCCAATTACATGTAATAACTGTTTTTAACATCTATTAAGATCCAAATTGGGGCAGCTGGGTAGCTCAGTGGAGTGAGAGTCAGGCCTAGAGACAGGAGGTCCTAGGTTCAAACCCGGCCTCAGCCACTTCCCAGCTGTGTGACCCTGGGCAAGTCACTTGACCCCCATTGCCCACCCTTACCAATCTACCACCTATGAGACAATACACCAAAGTACAAGGGTTAAAAAAAAAAAAATCCAAATTGCCTCTCTCCCTCCCTCTGAGATGGTAAGCAGTTGTTCTGGCTTATACATGTATGATCGGAGCAGAGGAGTTCTTGTGGGATAGTTGTCTTCTTAGAGAGTTGGCTCCAATCTTTATTTTCAGCCCTGCCTCAGCTGACGGGTCCTACATGGAACCATACCAGCCTCACAGTTTTCAGTGACTTGCCCACTGTTTCTTCAAGGAGTCCATATGTGTTGTTTTCACAGGAGACTGGACTTCCTTGGGGGTCCTCTTGTCAGTTTCTGTCAGAGACAGACCCAGATGTGAATCCCAAACGGGCCAGGCTTCCCAATGGTGTGGTCTCTGGTGTAGGTGATCTGCCTCCTGGTCAATCATTGGGCTCATTCATATGCAGAGACTTGACTAAGTTGAAATGGACTGGATTTCCTTGAGGGCCATAAGGGATGGCCAGTGTCATGGTTCCTTCCAATTTATGGTCTACCCAAATTGACTCAACAACCACTAATAATAGCAGACATGAAGCTTTCTGAGATACTTTACAATTTGTCATCCTCAGGGGCAGCTAGGTAGCACAGTGGATAGAGAGCCAGGCCTGGAGTCAGGAGGTCCTGGGTTCAAATTTGGCCTCAGACACTTCCTAGCTCTGTGACCCTGGGCAAGTCACTTAACCCAGTTGCCTAATCCTTACTGCTCTTTTTTCTTAGAACTGATACTAAGACAGAAGGTAAAAGTTAATTTTTTTTTTTTTTTTGGCCATTCTCACAGCAGTGTTGTGAGGTATCATTTACCCCCATTTTACAAAGGAGAAAACAGGCTTAAAGAACCTAAGTGACTTGCCTAGGATCACACAGCAGAGTCAAGTCCCTTCCAACTCCAAGTCCAGCTGCCTTTCCACTCTCCCATTCATATTATGCATGTGCCATCTATGTAAATATGTGGCATGTGAGGGGGCTGGAATCCAAGGGAAAACTAGAGTGACCCCCCCCATACACACCTCCCTAAAGCTAGAGAGCTGATAATAGCATTAATATCTGGCATTTGTCTGTGCTGCTTTTATTCTCTCCATCCTCCCCAGACATTTATTGATCACTTCCTAAGTGACTGGCACTGTGCTAAGAACTGGAACTACAAAGAAAAAGCAAAAACATCTCCTGCCTTCTGGGAGCTTACCGTCTCGTGCCAGGCTTTCAGCCTTGCCACTACATGGCTCCCATGCTAGGCAGGACTTCTGCTCTTACCTCTGCCCCAGAAAGATGAAAGCACTGGCCAGATGGATCCATTGACAAGTAGGGGTGGGCCTGGAACTCAAACCTTGGCCCCTGATAAAGCTCTTTCCATTCAGTGGTACCTCCTTATCACTCTTTTGCAGGGAACATGCCATGCTAAACCGAACACTCAGGAAATGTCATTGTGCTTTGCCAACCGCTCTGCAGCCTTCTTCCATCTGGCTCAGTATGAGGTGAGTACCAAGATGCCTGGTGTCATTGGCAGAGAAGGCCTTTTACTACACAGGACTCAAGAAAAGCTTAGATAAATCCCACTCTCTAAGGGCATGAGTGTCAGGAAAGACTGCAGGAATGGGTGGGAAATCTGAGCCTTTCTCTAGGTGGGGCACATCCTGCGTGGCCTGCTTTTTCAAGAAGAAGGCAGCACCTATCATCGTGGCCTAGGGCAGTGATGGGCAAACTTTTTAAAGAGGGGGCCAAAGGAAAGGAAATGCTCATCTGTCAGTCTGTCTCTAAGGCAACTCTTTCGAAGTTTCATTGTATTGTATCCTACTCATTGTATTCATCAGATTCGGAATAATGTCCCCCAGCCTGATAGAACATTTCAGGGGGCCGCATTAGGCCAGAGGGACCTAGTTTGCCCATCACTGGCCTAGAGGGTTTGTAAAAGTGAAAGTTGGGAGATGTCATCTTTAAGTATATATATGTATTTAAGATATATATTAAAATGTGTGGCCGCCAGGAATCAACAATTCAGGTTGATTCCGTAATTAAATCAGACCCAAGTCAGCATCGGGTTGAAGAGTTTATTTACAATCTGGTAGGTAAAAAGTAGGAATAAAGAGAAAAGGAGAGGCTAGTACAGGCCAAAGGCCTGGAAGGAGAGAGAAGGTTAAAAGGCTAAATAAATGAAACTGTAAGCCGCAAGGCCTAACAGCCAGATAGGTAGAGTTTGGAAGCGGCCCAGCTAGGCCAAGGAAGTCAGCCTAACTTACCCACATGACAATATAGAGTGTAAGCTGTCTGAGGTCTCAGGAGATGCTTCTGCTCCCAGTTCGAGACGGCAACTGCCCCGACAGGAAGTTCACTCACTTACTTAAAGAGATCGTGTCTTTCATCACTTCCTGTGGTCCACCTCTAATTCAAATGGACAAATGGCAGTTTCTACATTGATTTGGACTGCCCAAAGGGCAGTCCCTTATTCTTGATTTGTTACTTATTGTCACGTGTGGGTAACTCGTCTCCCCTCCCCACTAAGGGAGGTTAGGGTGACATCATTAGCATGCCTGGGTTGAGTAGATCTTTGACTATTAATGGGCTCGAGCTAATTCTATTTACACAATCCCCCCTGATGATCATATTGGGTGCCTAGTCACCCCAAGTGATCATGTTACACAAACATCTTATACCACAAAGGTCTTCTAACTACAATAGGGAAATGGAAAGGAGAGAAAGCAAAACCAATGTTTTGCTAAGCGCATTGACAAGAAACCAATTGGGGGCAGTCCCCTATTGGCATATCATGTACAATTAAAGTAGCTGTTCAAAACCCATCAGTCCATTCATTAGCACCCAAAGTTCATTCTGGATCACTCGATTAAATGTAGGTTCTTCAGGCATCTCTCTGCAAACAGTTCATTCTCTGGATTAAGGAATCAGCAAGTTTCTTTCCCTGAGTTTTTTTTTTTTTTAAACAAATCAAAAATTAAATCTTGGATATAATTAAAATACAATAAAATCTTGGATTTTATAAAAATACAATCCCCCCTGACGTGGGTATTTAGAAAGAAATACCCAGATCAGCTCAATATATATATATAGTTGAGTCATGGGGTTGTATGAGTAAATTCAAAAGAAAAAGAAGAAAGAAAAAAAATAAAAATGAAACAGAAGAAAATGGAAGCTTTTGAAAAAAGAAAGGCATTAAAATCAAAATCAAAATATCAAAAGTTATGTACATAAAATTTTTTGAAGAAAACAAAATAAAATTATAACAGGCCCTTGTATTAGGGTCTAATCAATTATAAATTCCATCCTACTAGTCTGTAGGATACAATGCAGTAATACTGCACTTACTCATTTGCACCTAAGACTACAGGAAGTTGCCATTCTATAAGAGAGAAAAAAGGACCAGATTTATATGCAAGGGAAGTGTCTGTCATTCCCTTCACTCTCAGGAATATATGGGTGAGCCAGATGATGGCCAACCTGCGGTACCTGACTGACAGTGTAGTTCGGAGAGTCCTACGTCTTAACATATGTTAAGTGTCGCAGCTTCGATTCTTACACTGAGTTCAAGTCCTCAGTGTTGGCGTGGGAGTACCTCAATCCCACCTGTATATGTATGATCTTTAACCTTGTGCTCCTTGGCACTGTGCAGATGTTCTCAGCAATCCCATTGGATTGGTCGGTCTCCATAACCTTTGTGCTTTTCTTAGCACTATTACCGGCTCATGAGTTCCCTTTTCCTGGAATTAGACATAAGCATTAATCACAGTCCCATAACATTTAACAATATATGGCAAGTTCTTGGAGTCTAAACCTTGTGAGTAAGCAATAATATTACAGCAAATATATATATTAAAATTATAGCATTGCAAAAAATAATGAAAAAATTAAGTGATTATATGTACTCAAGTACAAGAAATGAGAAAAAAGACAAAAATATCAATTATTCTATTAAAAGATATTAGGAAAATCAATAAGAAAATTAAAATAAAATCAGGGAAAGAATCAAGACAAACCAATGATTCCAAATTAGCATCCATGAGTCTATGAACTGTTATCTCCAATGTAGGTAACAGGTTGTAGGGAAGAGGGCCAGCATGGAGCCCAGTGTCCTATAGGAGGTAGGCTGACTTGAAAAGGTGTGCAGAAAGGCTGATGTGGGATTCCTCTTGGAGTGTGTCTGGTTCCTCTGGTGTAACCCCTTCCAGGCTTGGGGCAGGAGAGGGGAGACGTTCTTCTGACCTTCCTGAAAGAGTTTGTGGGAGTCCTTTTGGTTAGGGTCCTGAGAGCTCCACTTTCAAAGCCCAGAGCCCTGGTTCTGCCTACCATACTTCCTGGTCTTGAAAGAAAAAAGGAGGTTGAAACCTTTGTGAAACTCTTGAGGTTTGGCTGTAGCTTTGGAGCCTCTGATCTCTGTGCCTTTCTTTGTCTAAGATTTCCTCAACTCCTTCATCAAACAAGTATTTCCCATCAAAGGAGAGCAGTTCTCTTTTAGTCTTGAGTTCCCATGGGGCTGGGCCAGACAAAATCAAACATGGCTTCTGGCATCTGAGCAGCAGCACCACAGAGCGGGGGGCCTAGGAGGAGGGGGCTGCTAGATTTGAACAAGGGAGACCAGGATTCAGATACTGCCTGCAGCAATGGCTGGGCACCCCTGGGGGTGAGTCATGTCCCCTCTGTCCCACTTTCACCCTTTGTAAATGGGACTGATGACATTTGGCCCACCTCCCTCCTGGGATACTCCGAAGAAAGCATTGGTAAACAACACTATGGGGATGGCCTATGACAAAACTTGTTGATCCGAGTGCATGGAGTTCCTGGCGACCTTTAGCTCGAAATGAGAAACATCTGGTGAGGCATGAGGTAGTGGATAGTATTGGATTTGGACTCTGGAAGACATTGGTTCACAGCCTGCCTCTGACACTAAAATCAATTGATTAATCAATAAACGTTAAGTCCCTACTATTTGCCAGTGACTGAGCTTAGCACTGGGAAGATAAAAAGGGGCCCTGGAGGAGCTTACAGTCTAATGGAGAAAACAACACGCAAACAAATCCATACCAAGCATGCTCTAGACAGGCTAAACAGGAGATAAGGAGCAGAGGAAAAGTACTGGAATTAAGAGGAGTTGGGGCAGGTTTCCTGCAGGAGGCAAGATTTTGTCTATACTTAAAGGAAGCCAGAGAGGATAGTAGTCAAAGTAAAGGAGAGAGAGCATTCCAGGTATGGAGGATACCTGGAGCTGAGAGATGGAGACAGCCACGAGGCCAGTGTCACTGGATGGAGGTCAGCCAACTTCTCTCACCTCTCTTAGCCTACGTAGATTCATCTTTAAAATGAGGAGAAAGAGGAGGATCTTCAGATGACCTCCAGGGTCCCTTGCAGCTGTAAATCTCTAATCCCATGCATTAGCTGTGGCTCTGATCTTCCAGGAGACCCATAGAGCATCCAGCTGCCCTCAGCACATGGCTAGTCTGGTCACTTGGAGACAGTGGCCTGGAGGATGAAGGTGGAGTGGCCTCATTAGTAGTGCCACATCACGGTATTGGCTAAGAAAAGGTATGGTGCCTGGCTGGACTGGGCACATTTACCCCATGTAGAGAAAGCTACTTCGTAGGGAGGTACTGGAAGATTTGTTATACGGAATCATCCATGCTTATGTAGATAGCTTTATGCCACTTTGTGACACGTCACCTTCTGGACATTCACTAGAAGTGGCCAGGAGATGGTCCAAACAGAATAGCAGTCCAAGGGAGCTCCCTTCCCCTAGAACAGATTATTTCTCCAAAAAGAAAGCTTTGCCCATCTATTTTTGGGGATACTGTCTTATTGGTAAGTGATTGGAGCGTCTCCAAAAACCATCAAAATGGGCAGCTTAGAAAAAGACAGCTGGCGGGCAGCTAGGAAGTACAGTGGATAGAGCCCCAAACCCAGAGATGGGGGATCCTGGGTTCAAATGTGGCCTCAGATATTTCCCAACTGTGTGGCAAGTCTCTTAACTCCAAGTGCTTAGCCTTTAGCAGCACTCTTTTGCCTTGGGACTGATACTTGCTGTTGTTTCCCAGACAGAAGGCAGGGTTTTTTTTAAAGAAACAGGCGGGATGTGGTGTGTTGCACCTTGGTCATTTTGCAGGTCAGCGCTGCTTAGCTGGTTTTGTTACAAAAGTGGGTTCAGTGGCTGGGGGACAAGCATTTAAAAATTAAGCTTTTCGAGATTGTCCCACATGGATTTTGTTTTTAATCTGCTTTCAATAGAGATTGACTCTTGTGGTTGAGAGATTCCGTTAGCAATCATTTGTTAAACATCCACTGTTTGCCCTCCATACTCGAGCTACAAATGCAGAAGTGAGATAGTCCCTGCTCTCAGGGAACTTACCTTCCACCAGAAGGACACAGCATGTTCATAGATAAAGAAATAGAAGGCATGTTCCAACCAAATACAAATCATGTTGCCAGGGGACAGAACAAGGAGAGGCCAAAGGAATCAAGGAAGGCCCTTCACTAGCTTACTTCCACCAGCCTAGAAGGGGGCTATGAATTGTCATACATGAGGAGGGAGAGCTTTCTAGGCCTGGGAGGGAGCAAAGACACAGAAATGGGATTTGGGGTGTCCTGGACAAGGAATAACAAGGCTAGCTTGGCTAGAATATACAGTGTGGAAGAGGGACTGACGTGTATTCTTCCTAGAAAGAAAGGCTGGAGCCAGCTGTGGCAGGTTCTAAGTGCCAAGCAGAGGACTTGGTCTTTGCTTCTTGAGGCAGTAGGAAGCCTCCGGAGCTTCTTGAGGAAAGCAGTAATTCAGCCAGAAGCCTACTTGTCAGCTTCCCTACACTCTGCAAGGACCGTTTGTTGACGGGACGTAGCTTTATTCAGAGAAAGCCCCATTACGTTACCCAAGTGGGTGTCTAATTCAAGGGGAATGCAGGTTTCCTTGTAATTCAAGGTAGACATTTGGCCCCCACAGAAGGCAGCAATCGTATCCCCAATTCCTCTCATTTTAGACTTGTCTTGAAGACATCGGGAGAGCCCAGATGCATGGGTACCCAGAAGGGTTACAGCCCAAGTTGATGCTGCGCAAGGCCGAATGCCTCGTGGCCCTGGGCAGGCGGCAAGAGGCAGCCCTGGCCCTCCGTGCCCTGGAGCAGAACATCTCAGCCCATCAGGCCGGTGCTGGGGCCCCGCATCTCCAGGCCCTGCAGAGGAGGCTCAGCCACCTGAGAACCAGAGTGCAGGAGGACCAGGACCCTGCACGAGCTCATCCCATCAGTCTAGCACAGACCTCAAAGGAGGCCGGTCTGAAGGCCAAAAACAGCTGGATTCCCAACGCGTCCTCCTCTGTGAGCTTGTGCAGTGACCCTTCCAGAGGACGCTATCTGGTTGCCACAGAGGACATTCTTCCAGGTGAACTCCTAGTGAAAGAGGAGGCTTTCGTGAGTGTCCTCAATCCCGGAGAGACATCATGGCTGCGGCCTGGCCCAGGGGCCAAGTGGGACAGTAGAGCCGCCGCCGGGGACGTCCACTGTCACCGGTGTTTGAAGCCCGTGTGGGCTACGATTCCCTGTCAGGAATGCAGCTATGCCAGGTACTGCAGCCAGCAGTGTATGCAGCAGGCCTGGGAGCGCTATCACAGGACCGAGTGTCCCCTGGGGGGGACGCTGCTCGCCCTGGGAGTCTTTTGCCACGTGGCCCTGAGGACAGTCCTCCTGGCTGGATTGGAGGTCGTTGGCAAACTTGTAAAGCCCTTTCAGGGAACAGTAAACTCCCAAGGCCGGACTCCAATGGAAACACCAGATGCACCGGCCATTCTCAGGGGGGACCAAACTAGCAGTTTGTCCAGGATGCCAATCCCAGGATGTGACAGGGATGGCACTTACCAGAGTGCTTACTATGCCCTCTTCCACCTCTTGCCCCACACCGAGAAGCACAGCCCAGAGCACAAGTTCCTCTGTGGCCTGAGCATCCTGGCCTTGTGCAAGAAGCTGGGAGAAGCCACGCAGCCTTCGCCCCAGACAGCTCAGGGGCCCTGTGAGCCGGAGGCAGAGGCATCAGGGCTGAGCGCCTGGGCAGTGGCCATGCTGAGGCATGTGCTTCAGCTGCACTGCAATGCCCAGGGAGTGACTGCTCTCCAAGAGGCGGGTAAGTGGGCCAGCAGGCCGGACGCTCAGTGAGGTGTCTGTCTATCCATCTTGGTCTTTATCCACAGTGGAGTGATTGACGAGAAAGTCAGCCTAGAGGAGCATCCAGGAAGGAGCTGGCCAGGCATCCTGGAAGAGAAGGAGGGAGGGAAGAAAGAAAGTGGGAAGACGGGAAGGATGGAGGAATATAGGGAAAGGAGAAGAGGAAAGAGGAAAAGAAGGGAGGAGGGAGAAATGGAAGAAGGGAGAGGGAGGAGGGGAAAGGGGGAGCAGTTAGTCAGTGCTGACCCAGTTCTCGTCCCTGTTCATTCTGCTGACTGACGTTAGCCAAGCATCTTACTTTCTCCCTTCTATAAAAATGAGAGAATTGCTTCTTTCCTGCCTCCCTCCCAGGACTGTTGGGGGGCTCAAACGAGCTCTCCATCCCTCAGCAAGGACTGGTTAAGCTCAGGCTCTGGGTTCACAACGGAGGGAAACGGGCCCTGCCCTCCAGGAGCTTCCACCACGTGCAGGCCGTGCAGCCAGAGTTGAGGGAGCTTGAGGAGGCCCTCGAGGTGCCACCTGAGCTGAGTCTGACAGACAACCAGCAACATTGGCAGGACAAAGTGATGCTCTTAGGAGAAGGCAAATAATGTCTCCTTTACTTGTTTCTAGACAAGAGAAACTTTTTGTAGGAACCTGAGTAATGTCTGTGATTTCCTAGGTAACACACTGGACTTGATTCAGAAAGATCTGTGTTCAAATCCTACCTAAGTATATGAGTATATGCAAGTTGTTCTACCTCTTCAGGCCTGTTTTCTCATCTGTGAAATGATTTTTACATGGGAAAATGGGCTTTGGGGTGCTGATGGTGTTCTGCTGAGGTGTCTTACCAGAAACTGCACTTCATCTCCTGGCATGGAGAAGCACCCAGAATTGGAGCCCACAGTAGCCTTGGCTTTTTCACCCTGGGCTGCCCTCTGGCACTGCCAGCTGTCCTTCCTGAGCTGTCCCTTTTTTCTTTAGTCTTTCTTTTTTTTAATCCTTACTTTCTGTCTTAGTAACAGTTCTAAGACAGAAGGGCAAGGACTAGACAGTGCAGTGGAGGTTAAGTGACTTATCTAGGGTCATACAGCTAGGAAGTATCTGAGACCAGGTTTGAACACAGGTCGTTCCAACTCTAGGTCTGGCACCCTGTCTATTGTGCCACCCAGCGGCCCCCATCTCTATTTTCCAAGTAGCATCCACTGAGTAGACTTTAAGAGGTTTTGGAGTTTTTTCCTTGGGTATATTCACTTGCATTTTCTAATTAAATCTAATTTGGTTTTAATCTGCCCATATTTCTAATCTTGGTTTTATCCCTTTTTATTATTTCACTGGGGCTCCAACACCTCCCAATTTAGTGTTCTCATTGAATTTCATTAGCAGCTGTGTCATTAGGAACACAGAAGGGGGATTAACGTGTTAAGTAAGAGAGAGACTTTGACAAAGAACCTCACAGGCATTTGTTGTGCTATTTGCAAGTCCTGTTCCTGAACATTTGAAGAAACCTCTCTCTAATGTTCTCTCAGGGGAAAGAACCAGTCCCTGGCTTGGAGCTAAGCCGAGGTATCGGCAGTCACGTTTCAGGAGCCAGGCAGGCCTCAACCCAAGCTCTGGCCGTCGTGGCTCTTCAGCCACTAACCAACAAAGTGATCCAAGGAAGGTCACTTCCCTCAGACTCTTCCGGAAGATGAGAGTGTCTCTCTAAAGCCCCCTGCCAGCTCTCTAGCCCTTTACAGTCCTGAGAAAAAGTCTTGTTCCCATCACTCACCTTTTCTTCCCCATAACCAAGGGGGATGTCTATAGCTGGAATTCTCACTTTGGGCCAACACATCTTGACACCGTTTTGACCATAGACGTCCCCCTTGAAAGTCCTGTAGAACTCTTATTTCAGCCAGTTGAATTATCTGTTAAAGGTAGTCAAAGACTTGGTTGTTGAGAGGACCCCAGTGATAACAGCTAACATGATAATAGCTTGTCCAGTTTTCCCAACCGCAGATGTAGCCAGTGGTATTAGATCCATTTTGCAGATGGCAAACCCAAGGCAGGCTGAGTGACTTGCCTATGGCCTCACAGCTATATAAATGCCAGGGGCAGGCTATGAACCCACATATTCCTAATTCCAAGACAAGTCGCCTAGCTTCTTTGTTATGCTGCTTCTCTGAATTGTGGGATCATGGATATAGAATCTGAAGGGGCCCCAGAGACCATCTAGGCCTACCCACTTTTTTTTTTTTTTTTCCTTAAACTCTTACCTTCTGTCTTAGTAGAAAGTCTAAGACAGAAGAGTGGTAAGGGCTAGGCAACGTGGGGTTAAGTGACTTGCCCAGGGTCACATAGCTAGGAAGTATCTGAGACCAGATTTGAACCCAGGTTCTCCCAGTTCCAGGCCTGGCCCTACCCACTCTATACAGATGAAGAAACTGAGTCTCAAAGAGGAGGGATGACAGGATAAGGTCACATAGGTAATCATTAGTAGACTCAGGGTCTGAACCCAGGTCCTCAGATTCTAAAGCCTCATTCATTTCACTGTACCAGACAAACCTCCCACTCATCCTTTCCCTAATCTCCCACAGCCAGAAGTCATCAGATTTTGCTGATTCTCCATCTACAGTATGACTCCCACTCATCTGCCCCTTCCTACAACCACCTGGATCTCCTGGACTCTTGAAACCACCTCCCAACTAGTCCCTCTGTATCCAGTCTCTTCTCCACTGTAGGATGCCATCCTACGCCATCCAAATCACCATCTTGACCACTCTCCTAATTATATAATTAGGATACATGCATAATCATAATTGTGATTGTACTGTGATCATTATATCCTGTAATTAGATAATTAAATACATTCTCTGATCATGGCAATTCTCTCTTCAGAAACTTTCAGTGGCCCTCCATTGTTTATGAAAGTATAAATTTCAGACCTCGACATTTAAGGCCCTTCATGGTGTGATGTGATCCTTAGCTCTGGGTTTCTTTGTTTATTCCAGTATATATAACTGACTTCCCCTTGTTCTTCTCCTGCCCTAGGCTCAAAATGATCCCCTCTCTCTGTCTCTGTCTCTGTCTCTGTCTCTGTCTCTGTCTCTCTCTCTCTCTGTCTCTCTCTCTCTCTCTCTGTCTCTCTCTCTCTCTCTCTCTCTCTCTCTCCCTCTCTCTCTCTCCCTCCCCTTTCCTCTCCTCTCCTCTCCTCTCCTTCCTGCCCTCTTTTTCTCTCCGTCTCTCTCTTTTTCTCTCTCTCTGGCTTGGTTTCTGTAGGCTCCCCTGTCTTTGGAGAAGTGAAACAATCCCTCCTCCCCCATTACTTTTTTACATGAAGTCTGCACTTTCATGGAGCTTTCTTCAAGAGAGTTTCCTATATCTATCTCATCAGCTTTCCACAAACATTTCTCCCTCCTCTCCTCTATACTACACTAGTTCCCTTTTGGTATAGTCCTTTGGAGCTCACAGTCCCAGTACCGCACCCTGAGGTAGGTAGGTAGGTAGGTAGGTAGAGTAAATATGCTTATGCCCATTTTACAGATGAGGAAGCCACAGCTCAGAAAGAGCCCTGGCCTCCTGACCTTTGACCCACCATATCCTGCTACTCTGCACTCTGATGGAAGGGGGGAGTGAGTGACTCAACCAAAAGCAGGATAATGGATGAGTTCTAAATCACGTTTTTTGGAACCCAGTCAGAGACACACCCAACTAACACTCATTTCTGTTCCTGAGCCCACTCTTGGGGAGAATCCATAAATAATTTGCAACACTGATATCTCTGACTGGAGTGTGATGTTTTTAGGGAAAATTTTAGCAACCGTTTTACTGTCGATTGTCAGCTATCACTAGCTGAGAAGTGGGCTTCGTCCACTTGGAATTATTCAGAGCCCACTCCTCCAGACTGGGCCCTGGCCCTGCCTGCCTGCCTTGGAGCATTTTCTCAGCTCATTAGCACCTCCTGGGAAGAGGAAAAGAGACAGAACTCAGATCAGTCAAGTTGATGCTTATTCGATAGCTATGGGGAGAAAATTAGTGGGGCATTGCTGATAAAAAGTGTTAACGTGGAGTCTCTTGAGAGTCACACTTACCTGTGCCTTCCCACGACCCCGGCGAGCAGAATTGGCTTCCCCTGCCCTCCCTCGCTGGTCTGGTGACATCCAAGAATGACAGTGGACCTCTGGGGAGAGGAGTCTTTGCAATGTTCCTTCCTTCTCTGGCTGCTTAGGCAAAGGAAAGGAAACAAACCGTAACCTTCTCTTGATGACTTGGGGTCAGCTTTATGCACATCAGTTAATGTACTGTCAGGTAATAGAGCTGTGCCCTCCGGGGCTGTTTGCCTTCCTATAATCCTGGCCCTCAGCTGGATTCTGCTAATTGAGGTGACTAGATAGCTGACCCCCATGAGTGAGATGTTGCTCTGAAGTGCCTGCCGAAGACATCTGTATGTGTCAAATAGGCCTCATGCACAGTCTGACCCCAGACTGCACTGACCTTTTCAGTTCTTGGGTCTATTAGAATTTCCTCCTTCCTCTCTTTCTCGGTTGGCTGATACAGCTCACTTTTGCCAGCATTCCTGCCTTGAGCAACAGTTCCCTTCCTACTAATTTGCTGCTTTTTAGTGCACTGACCTGGGAAAACATGAAACAGACTTGTTGGAATTGTGTCTAAAGTAAAAGTAAACAGCTTTGGAATGAAGGCCTGAAGACAAACCCAGGAGTAGGGAGAGACAGGGTTAAGTGGCCACCTAGAATACACTCAATAAAGAACATTTTCGACTGTTTCATTTTGTAAATAAACATTTTTAATGCCAGCCAATTCCGTTCTTTGTAGCACGACAGCATTTATTTTATCGTGTCAAGTAGTCTGTCAAGCAAAAACTAAAGGCTTCTTCCTACACAACAGAAGGGCTCCGGGTTTCAAACCCTGACTACGGTGACCAGATAGCTTGTTCCAGCTCTGTGGGATGGGCTCTCCTGTGAGGAAGAACATGAGCTTCTTTGTCAGCATTTTACAACATCTGTTGTGGCTACTCGTGGGCCTCTTTCCTTGTCTTTGGCTGTGTCCTTGGTGGTTATATCACCAGAGAAATGACCTTCAGATAAGTGAAAAGATCGTTTAGACATCAGAGCATCTCAGGAAGCACGAGGACTGAGATTTCTGTCAGGGACCACTGATGTGAACTGTGATTTCCCAGCAGGGCGCTGGGCAGACACACAGAACCTGGTAGATTTTGAAATGGGTCAAATGACCAAACCCAATTGCCGTGCTATCCACTTGCCTGAGATGTCTCAAGGATGTGCCCTGAGAATTTTTCTTTAGCCCTCTCAGTTCAGCATTGTGGTCCATGATGAAGGTATGGAAGGCATGCTTGTCAAAGTTGCAGACGACATAAGGCAGGAGAGGCAACCAAACACACAGAATGACAGTCAGGATCCCCAAAGGTGGGGACGGACAAGAAGGAAAAGTCAAATCTAATTAGATAAAATGCATAGGAATCAATGTAAAGCCCCCACTTGGCTTCAAAGAACCAATTTCCCAGTGACAGGTCTAGACTGGAAGGCATGTGTGGAGAAGATCTCAGAAGCTTTAGGACAAAGTGGGCCCTCGGCTGCTCTGCTCCACCTGTGTCAGACCACCTCTGGACTTTAGGTTCTCTTCTCTGAGAGCCATCACCAAGCTAGAGAGTACTCAGGGGAGGCTAGCCAGGATGGTACGGGAACTCAGAACCTCGGTGTACAAGGACCTTAAAAAAGAACCCAGGGCAGTAAGTCTGGAGGGAAGAAAAGTTAGGAGGAGTTCAGTTCTGATCATTAAGTGTTTGAAGGGCTCTCTAGAGACATCAGACTTGTCCACCTTGGCTCCAGTGGGTGAAAGCTAGAGAGAGGCAGAAGTGGACCTTCCCGAAGGCAGACATTCCTAACAACTGGAGTCATCTGAAAGGGAACTTGTTGCTTTGGGAGATGGCAGGGCCCACCCCCACCCCTGACTTCTGGTTTTCCCATGGAGGCTGGATGTCCATGTCTGTGTTGGTGATCTAAAAGGGATTGGGGGGCCAGGGATGGGTCGGACTAGATGGATTCCTTTCTGAGGGCCCTTATCACTGAGCTTCCACAAAAGACCTGAGATTCTTTCATATATTTAACCCTCGCATGTGAAAAATGGACTTGGACAGTGGTTAAATTAACCCACCAAAGGTCTGATAATCAAAGCACTCGCCCTACAATGATTTGGAACATCTCCGGGAAATAATCCTGCCAGTTACTCTGGTCTCTGTACTCTCGTGAACATTCTCATCTCACCAGGCAGGAAGCCTCCCTGCTGATAATTCCTTTTTGATTATTATTTAAGATATTTAATCTTTGGGTTCCTTTTCATGGTAATGAGAAGGAGTGATTAGGCTTCCAGAATTCTGGGGGACTTTTGCTTTAAATGTGTTCGTTCCCTTTGCCTCCTGGGGACGAGAGAATGCTGTGAGTCATGTTCCCTCCTATTTATACTGGATCCGGTTATAAAGACATGAGTCAGATGGGCTAAAGGCCCAGTTTCCTATCTCTGTCTTCCGAGAAATGGGTAGCTAGGCTAGAACTAGTGTCCTGATGAGGTTGTCACTTTTCCTCTGGCACTTTCAGGATCTGAAGGGGACCTCATTACAGAGCGCAGGCAGGTCCGCCTCGCCACAGGCTTCTTCCCTGTCATCAGCCTGCTGAACCACTCGTGCCGCCCCAACACCAGCCTGTCCTTCAGGGGCTCAGTGGGCATCATCCAGGCATCACGGCTCATTGCACAAGGGGAAGAGATCCTCCATTGTTATGGTGAGCTGCCCACCACCTCCTCTCACCACCAGACTTTCCCAAAGAATAGAGTGGAAGAGAAGCAGCACCCCAGGGAGGACTCTCCTGCTGCTGCATCTCCAGAAGGATGGCAAGCACACCACATCCAGGGAGGAGGGTCTGAGCCCCAAACAGAGGCCTCTTACTTGGCCCCTCTTCACCAGCCCAGCATCTTCCTTACCAAGTACTTTCTATCCTGAAAGTGGTGTGAACTAGGAGCTCTTTGGCCCCTTGCTTTGCCCTTGTCCTAGGGCCCGCATCTTCCCCTGCATCCATCTCCCTTGTTTGGGGAGGGGAGAGGGGGCTCACAAAGGGAGATGTTGTCCCAGACCCTCTGCTGGGTTGAGGGAGGAAACTCCAGCCTTTTCCCTCCATTTCAGTCTCGTCTCGGTTGTGTCTCATGGCAGGGCCTCATGAGTGCCGCATGGATGTCACTACAAGGCAGCAGAAGCTGAGATCTCAGTATTTCTTTGACTGCCACTGCCAGGCCTGTCAGAATGAGGAGGTGTGCCCAGCTAGCACGGCACCAAAGCCAGGCCGGTTCCGTTGTCCCTCGTGCAAGGCAGCTCTGCAGGTGCTTTTCCTCCTCCTTGGGCCTCAGCCTTTCTTACCACTCCCCACCCAGATTCTCCCACCAGTAGCCAACATCGAGGGTCCCTAAACCCTTCACACACATTCGCGCTGAGCTTCCCAGCAAGTCATGAGAAGCTCTCCCGTGGGACAGTCAGGGCTTCTGTTTGCAGATGAGGGAAGGAGAGCTTAGAGACAGGATTTCCTATGGTCACCCTGCTGGTGGGTGTTGGGGAGAAACAGTTAGTTACTCAGGGCTTTCCTGCCTTCATATCTCACATTCATTCCACACCACTGCCTAAGAGCATAGCACATAAGGTTTCTCTCCTTGGCTCATCAGGCATGCTGGCAGGTGCCTTGTGAAGCATGGTGCCAACTGGTAAAGCATGAAAAGGGCACTGGATTTGGAGTCAGGACCTGGGTTCTAATCCTGGATCTCTTTATTTACTATTGTCTTATCCCCAACTCATGAGAGAGCCAAACAAGGCCCTGTTAGAAAACTACCAGCCAGGAGCCCATCCCACATTCACCCCACTGACTACTGAGAAGTGGCACTGTTTTCCAATGATAGTGAGGCTGTTACCTTCCCACTTTAAAAAACAAAAAAATCATCCAAAGTTTAAGGACTGAGAAGAAAAGATCCTGTGGCCGTTGAAAGGTCTAGCTGGGGTGGGCCACAGTAATCTGCTTGTAAAGGTTCTGTCTCCAAATATCTAGCTAAGATTGTCCTTAGGGGAGTGTTGCAGAAGCTCAGTGCTGGAAGGGACCTTGGAGACTCCTTTGTGAATCAGAAGATTTGGAAAGAACTTGAGAGATTATTTGGTCTCACTGCTTCATTTTACAAATGAGGAAACCTGAGACTCAGAGAGGTTAGGAAACTTTATCTGTAGCTACTCTGGTAGTAAGTGATTCAGCCATCGTTCAAACTCAGCATCTCTGCCTCCATATCCAACACTCTTTCCCCCAAAACCCAATGTGTCCCTCATCCAACTCCTACCCCACAAGAAGCTCCAGCATCCCCAACTGTCTCTTAGGATCCAACTGAATACCTTCTACAAAGGGTAAGTCATTCCCCTCCAAGACGGCCTGTTAAGGAGATGAATAGACTTTTAGACAAGTTAGATATGATAGAGCTTTGAAGAAAATTGAATGGGAATAGAAAGGAATATACTTTTTTCTCAGCTGTCCATGGCACCTTCACAAAAATTGACCACATTCAAGCAAAAAACCTTCACAGATTCAGAAAAGCAGAAATATTAAATGCACTCTTTTCAGAACATTATTCAATAAAAGGCCTTGGAAGCATAAACTAAAAATTCATCAGAAACTAAACGATCAAATCCCAAAGAATGAGTGGATTAAATCATAGAAACTACCTCCCAAGACAGCCTGTTTTCCCTATGGAGCAACACCTACCAGATTTAACCCAGCTTTGGGTATGGTGTGAAAACATGGTCAAGGCCAGGAGCCATAAAGGGATCCTGGTGGTCTGTAGGGTGTGAGGCCCCTGAGAGAGGAGACCTTCCTTTGCCTCTGTATCCCTCCCTCCTAGCCCAGAGCCTAAATGATGGGTAAAATGAGTAGAATTGAGACCGCCCCTCTCCACATTGGCCAGCTGTCCACCTCGGACTGCAGCATTAGCACAGGAAGATGGGTAAGTAAACCTGACTTCCCCAGGGAGACGACATCCTGTGCTGTGACAACAGAGCCTGCACAGCCTCTGTGAGCAGGGCTCAGCTGGAGCACCAGGTACAAGACCTTCGGCAGCGGGTGAAGGCAGCCCTGGAGCTGCTCAGAGATGACAGATCGGGTGAGAGTCCCTCCCTTTACCCCAAATCCCTACCCTTCATACTTGGGCTCAGTCAATGCTTATTGAGTTTAATGGGATTATCCCCGTGTCAGCCACAAGATGGCTGTGTCATCCATGGTAACCAGAGCCAGCTTCCCCGTTTGGCAGCCCTGGGAGGGCAGCATGACGTGGCTCACACAGCCAGGCTGGCCCCACTCCAGTAACAAAAGAGTTCTCTGTGGCGTGTGGGGGCCCCCGTGTCATACTCATTTGTTCTGATCCCAAGGCCTCGCTGACTCAGTTTCCCAGAAGTGTGGTTATGTCCCAGACAGGGCTGATGCCTCCGGAGAGCAATGGGGCACCAGTGTTATTCAGGGGCTGAGGCATAGGGCAGCCACGGCCTGTTGCCCCCTGGACCCTGCAGTGTGGCCTGGCCTGGAGGATTTGTAGAGGCAGCCCTGAGAGTGAAGACTGCAGACTCTGGGGTGGAACTCCGGACCATTGTGGCAGCAAAGCCATGCCCTGCGTGTGGCTGATTACTCCCAATAAGGAATGTGGTTCTTAGCTGAGAAATGGGGAGACTCCCCACTCATCTCAGCCCAGCTGCTACAGAACTTGGGTCCTAAATTCCCGCTGTGTTGTTTGTGTTTGAATCCATAGCTCAAGCTGTCCGGCTTTTGTTGGGGTGCCAGCAAGATGCTGAGAACTTCTTGTCCTCAGAGCACATATTGATGGGAGAGATTGAGGACCACTTGGCCCAGGCATATGCCAGCCTCGGTAGGGCACGGGTCTACCTGACTGATTCTGCTTCCCCCAAGAAAAGAGGGGGGATTGTTTTGTTTGGCCTTGGCTTAATGAGTGTCTCCCGGACCTTCTCCCCCATTATTTCACCCTCCCTTCCCTACTCCCAGAAGTCTCAGCTGTAATAGAGTGGGGTTCTCTTGCTGGAATCAGGTTGTGTTTCCTGACAGGGGACTGGCCCAGGTCTGCAACCCACCTGCAAAACAGCCTCCTGGCGGTAGAGGCCCGGCACGGACCAGCCAGTGTGGAGATGGGCCATGAGCTCTTCAAGTTGGCCCAGGTCCTTTTCAACGGGTAAGGCTCTTCAGGCGTCAGTCACCCTAGCCCCGCATCCCAGCACACACCTGCCGCTCTAAGACAGCCCCCCCCCTTTGTCTGTTCCTTTTCCCCATCCCAGAAGCTTCACTGAGTATTTTGGAATTCTTGAATCACTTTCTTATTTCCTCTTCTGGGGAAAACGAAACTGTGTCTGCCTTGATGTGAGCATTTGAGCGAGGTGACCCATAGATCCTGAAATCCAAAACAGCTCCCCAGAGAAAAAAATGTCATTCCCACCTAGGGCCCGTGGGCATTTCTTAAAGTGCCTCCTGAGAGCGAGAGAGCTGGGTCTTCCCTCCTTCTTCCCCCCTCCCCAGGGCCTGTGTTCCTCTCCTCTCCCTTCTCAGCAGCCCTGCACTCTGCTGTTTTCTGGCTGCCTTCTCACCCTCCTGCCCTCTCACCCTTTCTTTTAAAGGCTTCAGAAGAAGGTGAGGGTGGTGATCTAACGACCTCCACTTCCTTCTGTCGCTGCCTTCTTTTGGAAACCCTGATCTTAGCATTTCTGAACAGTTTCCTACACCACCACCACCCATGCTCCCCCCCCCCAAAAAAAAGCTGCGTCCTGGCACCCACTGAGTGCTAAGTCTTTCAGGGAGGGAGATAAATCCTGGTAATTAAGGGCTGAGCTTGGAGTCAAGAAGACCTGGGGTCAATCCAGGCCTCTGATATTTGCTAGTTAATGACCCAGTGAGTCACCTAACTTGCCTGGGCCTCTGCTAGATCCGGAGGTTCTACATTAGAGATGAGTCTCGATCTGCCCAGTGAAGTCACTGATCCTTGCCATTTTTTTTAACTCTCTTTCTTAGCAACAACTCTTTTATTTTTTTTAAACCCTCACCTTCCATCTTGGAGTCAATACTGTGTATTGGCTCCAAGGCAGAAGAGTGGTAAGGGTAGGCAATGGGGGTCAAGTGACTTGCCCAGGGTCACACAGCTAGGATGTATCTGAGGCCAAATTTGAAACCAGGCCCTCCAGACTCCAGGCCTAATGCTCTATCCACTGAGCCACCTACCTGCCCCTAAATACTGTATTCATTCAACAAACACTTGTTAAGTCATTTCAGTCATGTCCTTCTCTTTGTGACCCCATTTGGGATTTTCTTGGCAAAGATCATGGAATGGTTTGCCATTTCCTTCTCTAGCTCATTTTACAGACAAGGAAACTGGGGCAAACAGGGTAAGTGACTTGTTCAAGGTCACCCAGCTAGGAAGTGTCTGAGGCCAGATTTGAACCCAGGAAGATGAAGTTTCCTGACTCCAGGCCCAGCACTCTATTCACTACACTCTCTAGCTACAAACACATGTCCTTGCCTTCTTAATGAGTATGGAGGGAGTCCATCAAGTGCCGGCATGGAAGATAAATAGTGAAGGCTGAGTTTGCAATCAGTCAAATCAAGCTCCTACTATATGCCAGACCCCCTGATGAGGGTTGAGGGTACACAAAAAGGCAAAAATTGTTCCTGAAGGAGCTCAGTCTAACAGTGGAGACAACCTTTCAATAAACAGGCTCCTTATAGAGGAAGTGGACACTCCCTTTAGCCAACAGGCCTTTGTTAAGTGGGGAGATGAGCTTTTGGACACACTTGTTCATCCTAAAAGAGTGTTCTGAGTTAGAGACTTTGGGCTGGCTTTATTTCGTCATAGGAGGATGTCCCGTATCAGCCACTGCCTCCTATCGTAGGCCCC
The DNA here is from genome assembly GCF_016433145.1 of Gracilinanus agilis. NCBI lineage: Eukaryota > Metazoa > Chordata > Mammalia > Didelphimorphia > Didelphidae > Gracilinanus > Gracilinanus agilis. Next base: position 490,516,979 of record NC_058133.1, on the reverse strand, counting down.
AGCCGTGCGTCTCGGCCCCTGCCCCTGGCTAGAAGGAAGGCAGGAGCCGAGCTGTCCCCTTCGCCACCCCCCGGTGCCCTTAGGTCTGCTGTCACGTGGTGGAATGGGTGACCTCCACTTGCCTCCTCCGCTCCAGGTTTGCAGTCTCCAAAGCCTTGCATGCGATAGAGAAGGCGGAGAAGGTTCTGTCCATTCACTACGACCCCGAAAATGAGCAGATGCAGGAGCTGCAGCAGATGAAAGCGTGCTTGCTGGAGCTGCCGGGCCTCCCCGTGGGGCCCGCACACGGGCTCGTGGGAAAGTGAGGCTGGCCATGGCCAGAGAGGCCCTGGGCACCCTCACACCAATTGTCTGTCGAGTTGCCGGTGAGCTGCCGCTGGCGAGTGACCTGGAGCCGTGGCCAGCCGCGAAAGCCTCTGCGCCCCCCAACCTAGCAGCCCCCGACTGGCGAGTGCCCCCAGGGGTTAGAGGTGGAGACTTGTACACCAAGCAAGGTGTCGGTGGCAGACACTGGAAATCGGTGGGTATCTGTCAGCTGGAAAATGGCTGACAATTATCTGTGACTAAGGGAGTCATAGTATTGCACTGTAAAAAATGTCGGATGGAAAGAATGCCTGGAAACTTGAGGAGGCTTCCATGGATTGATGCAGAGTGAATTAAGCAATCTGAGGGAAGTTTACCCCCCGACCATTATAATGTAAAAGAAAACTGCAGCGAAGGACATCAGGGACCAGGCCCAGCTCCCAAGGACTGAGAGTCAAGCTGACCTCCCTCCACTTGATGAAGAGGTGGTGAACCATGGATACAGAATGAAGCGTATGTTGTCAGGGGATACGGTAGATTAATTGTATTTCTCTGTTACAAGTCGAAATAAGTCCAGTATTAGGAAATAGCAGTTGTTTCTTTCTGTCTTTTTTTAAACATCAGCAAACCTTCGAAAAAGAAACAATAGGTGTCCTACAGGAAAATCCCATGCCTGGTGTGTGATACGGGGCAAAGGCAGGGGAGCATTACTCCCAAGATACCCCTTTGGGAAAGATGGGCTTTCAAAGACTGCATTGTTCAGAGTGCTGTTCCCTGAAATGAGAGAATGGCCCAGACTGAAAACTGGCCCCCTCCGATGACTAAAATGGGCATCTAGAGACACCGCGTTCCATTGGAAGGAGCTGGACTTTCCTGAGGAATCTGAGTCTGGGCCTCGGGACTCATGGCCAGGGTCCAGCCCACTAAATTGTTAAGAGGCAGCTTCAGTGGAACACGCCCGTTGTTCCCAGTGGTTACACGATGCCGTGGACACCGCAGAGGGGATTGAACTAATGGCAATAGTCATTAAGAACAAAAAGATCATTATAGGAAATGATGGCGTTGATGTGGTTTCTTCCCTCTAAGAAGTACGTTGGGCTTCCCAGATGGGATCGCATTCCCCTGGGGGTCGGAGTGTTCATGGGATGGGCTCTTGAGCAGCTCCAGATTTGGCTGGAGCCATTTTTGCAGTTTTCTTTCCCTTTAGTTTCCATTCTGTTCCCTCACTGCCTCCTGAGCAAACTAGTAAAACAGAGCATGCTGTCATGATTTCATAATAGCTGTACCTCTGTCCTAACTGTCCCATCTCAGACGTGACACTGAAAGGTCACATCCGTCATCCTTAGAAAGGCAGACCAAGCCCAAACTCACTGGGGGAATATTCAGCGTCGGGAGAATAATGACAAGGTTCTGCTGTGGTTTCAGAGCCAGAACACTCGGAGTGAGGATGCAGACTGGCTCCCACCTACATGCGTGGGATGGCCCGGCCCCCAGCCCACCCAGAGATCTAGTAAACAACTCAAGAGTAAAAACTCTGCTTATGAGTTAGCCACTGGCGACTGGAAAGTTTCAGGTAGGCTCGGGTCTGGGAATCGAGGCCAACCGTGATTTTGATGTGGTCAGTGATGAGTGGGGCTCCGTTGTTAGAGAATTAGAGCGTGCTCAGGGCCAAGGATTCTTATGTCGTGGGCTCCAAGGGGTCCGAGGATGAATTTCAGGGGAGTCTGGGAGCTTGGATAGGAAAAAGAAATACATCTTTATTTTCATGCCTCTAACTGGAATTAAGCATTTCTTTCCATTATGGAAGCAACAAACACTCCAAAAAGGGATCTGTGGATGTCATCAGACTGCCCAAGGGGGGTCCATGAGCCCCAGAAGGGGAAGAAGCCCTGCTATAGGCCCCTCTGGAAGTAGGTGGGGACTCCACTGAAGTGGGACAAGTTTTCAAAAAGCCAAATCTCAGTTTTCCCAACTGTTAGCCCTTTTGTGGCAAGTTCATTGCCAGAGGCACATTTGAAACGTTCAGGATCATCTTTCTGCCCATTTTGACTCCTTGCCCAGGACCAGGAGCTGTTTTCTTCTAACTTCAGGGGTCCCCAAAAGGACCTCTGCAATTCTCTCCTGTACATACTTTAGGCTAGAAGGGTGTTCAGAAATGGCACTTGACAAGTTTTTCACTGAAGAGATTCTTGGGAATATCTTTCTGTAAGTAAAGAATTCTTTCGTGGACACAAATCTTCCCTCTTCGTGTCTGGCTCTGCACCCCAGTTTTCATAGGTTGACTTAAAATCACATCCATTCCTTCCCCCAATCCTGCTCCTTTTGACCTCACAGTGTCTGTGACACCCCCATTCATTCCATTTGTTCAAAACCTCGAGTTATCTTTGATCTCATTAAGTAATCAAAACTACCTCCCCAATCAAGGGTCCCCAAGCCCAACACCACCACTTCCTCCTCCTCCATGAAGACTGTGGAGCTTTCTTAGGTTCCTGGTTATCAGGCATCATTGTATATTGTTATTGGTCATATGCACTTAACAGACTGTAAGGACTATAAGGACCGGGGTGGTATCTTGCCTAAGCATTGTGTGCATCGTCATGGTTTTCATTTGTTTTAAACCCTTAACTTCTGTCTTAGAATGGATGCCAAGTGTCTTCTGAGACAGAAGAGAGGTAAGGACTAGACAGTTAGGGTTAAATGACTTGCCCAGGGTCACACGTCTAGAAAGAATCTGAGGCTAGATTTGAACCCAGGACTTCCTGTCTTCAGCCCTGGCCCTCTATCCATAATAGATAATTAATAAATATTGAATGGATCTAGACCTGAGCCACAGCAGGCAAATTCCTGAGACTGTCTCCCATGGGTGGGTAGAAGGGATGGGAAGGAAGGGATTGTCCTACAAGGGAACTGAGTAATATAGGAACTGAGTCATGTGACCCCTGGGCTACTGTCCAGCTCAAGTTCTGGGTCTGATAGAATAAAATGAACTTCAGGCTCGGATTCAGGAAGCCCAAGTGGGAGTCCCATCTCTGCCCCTTAGTAGCCATGAGGGGAGGAATGATGCAGAGTAGGCTAAATGTGAAGTGAGGAAGTACTGGATTCCAATCCTGCCTCAGACACTTATTACCTGTGAAGTTAGGCCTGGGCCAATGAGCTCTCCGATCCTCGAATTGTCCCATCTGTGAAAAGGAACCTGACTCATGGGGTAGCTGGAAAGGTGTCCAGAAAGTATTTTGAGGGGCAGCTGGGTAGCTCAGTGGATTAAGAGTCAGGCCTAGAGATGGGAGGTCCTGGGTTCAAATCTGCCCTCAGACACTTCCTAGCTGTGTGACCCTGGGCAAGTCACTTGACCCCCATTGCCTAGCCCTTATGCTCTTCTGCTTTGGAGCCAATACACAGTATTATTCTAGGACAGAAGGTGAGGGTTTAACAAAAGAAGGGACCTCAGCAGCACTCTAACCTCCCCAAGCTTACAAGGAGTTCCTATCTAAAACCCTTCACTGCCTCCATCATTCCCCTGTCATCAGTGGTCCCTTGGCCTTTGGTTAAAGATTCCCTAGTAAAGAAGGGGAGGAGGACAGTTTTTCATTCACCCATCGTCTCCTCGATGCCTTCCACACAGCAGGCACTTAATAAAGGTTTGTTGGATTGGATTGGATTAGATTGGGGAAAGACACCACCTTTTATTATTTAATAACCTCACCTTACTTTCTGTCTTTGAATCGATACTAAGAATCAGTTCCAAGGCAAAAAGCTGTCAGGGCTAGGCAATGGGGGTGACGTGACTTGCCCAGGGTCACACAGCTAGGAAATGTCTGAGGTCAGATTTGAACCCAAGACCTCCCACATCCAGGCCTATCCACTAAGCCACCTAGCTGCCCCAAAAGCCACTCCTACTTTTGGACATCTCTCTGAACCTCCGGCTTCATTTGGCCTTTCTGCAGTCTCTGCCCTTTGCTACTGGTTCTACCCCAAGGGCCAAACAGAACACAGCTGACCCCTCTTCTACCCGACCATCCTTTAAATACTTCTGGGCAGCTTTAAGAGAGAGAGGCCGATACCCATTTTAGTTCCATTCAGGCGATGACTAATTCACGCTCATGGCGCCTTCTCCAGGGCTTACACGGATCTGATGGAAGCCCAGACCCTGGAGGTTTGCCGCCAGGCTCGGAACAGAGGCAAAACAGGCCCTTTCAGAGGTTGACTTGACCACCTTTATTGCAGAGCGCGTGTGGGGAAGTGAGGGGTCAGCCCGCAGCCCGCAGCCCCCGCCGCCCAGGGTGTCCTCGGGGCTCCGGTCACTCACGGGCCCCTGGGGTCCAAGACTTTGCCCACAAAGAGCAGGGCCCCCGTGTCCGTGTCCCGGAGGACAAAGATGAAAGGCTTGTTGAGGTGGTAGTCCAGGGGGAAGGTGAGGCGAGCAGGCTGGAGGCTCGGGCTCGGAGCCGTTCCTGCCCCGTCCTCGTTCCATTCGAAGGCCGCCCTGTGTTCCACCTGAGTGACTTTGATCGCTTTGCCGGTGATCTTGCTGAAGTCCGGGGAGTCGAACAGGGACTGGAGTTCTGAAGAGAGGAGAGGCGGCCATGAGAACCCCACTTGTCCCAAGAGCCCCAGAAGGGCTGGGAGGAACCCTCGAGGTCATCTAGTCCAGCCCTTCTCTAGGCCCAGAGAGCAAGAAGGAAGCATCCTAGCGTGCAGCCAATTCTGAATCTGAGTCTGGACTTTGAACCCGTGTGGCAAGTCCCTTCTCCCTCCCGGCCTCCCTTTCTCATTTGTGAAGGGAAAGGCTGCATTAAGTGCCCTTGAGTGCCCCTTCTAACTAAATCTCTGGTCCCGGGCCAGAAACAGGATTCGAACCAAGAGCCTCCGATTCCAAATCTGGCTTCTTTTCACTGAATCTCGGGTCCCCACAAGGGGCCTTCAGGACTTAGAGAAGAAGGACCTGAGACGTCACCTCGGCTAACTTTCATTTTACAAAGAGGAAATGGGCCCAGAGAGACGCGTGTGGCCCAAATCACATCACAGGACTACTAACGAGAGCGGCCATTTATCTAGTACTTCAAGGTTTGCAAAATGTGCTCTGCCTCATTTCACTTGTTGTTGTCTGTTCAGTCGTGGCCCGCTCTTCATGCTCCCACTTGGGGTTTTCTTGGCAGAGGTCCTAGCGTGGTTTGACATTTCCTTCTTGAGCTCATTTGACAGAGGAGGAAACTGAGGCAAACAGGGCAAAGTGACTTGCCCAGGGTCACACAGCTAGTGAATATCTGAGGTCAGTTTTCATTTGTATTTTGCAACCCCCTGGGAGGCAGCTGCTATTATTGCTCCCTCTGCCTAGATGAGGAAACTGAGGCTAGGAGATGTTTAGTGACTTAAAAAGCAGATCCAAAGGGCAGCAGGGTAGCCCAGGGGCTAGAGATGGGAGGTCCTGCGTTCTAGCTGTGAGACCCTGAACAAGTCACTTCACCCCATGGCCTAGCCCTTACTGCTCTCCTGCCTCATTGATTCTAAGAGTTATCAAATGGCGTTCAGGAGCCGAGCCCAAGGACGAGGGAGGTCCCCGAGTCCTGCGCTCTGCGGGTGCCCCGTGGCCACTTACTCAGCTGCTTCACAGGCTGCGTGACTTCGCCATCAAAGCTCAGCCGGACCTTGGGCACGGCCAGCACCGCCTGGATGGTCTTCAGCTCTCTGTCGATGTCGTGGACAAACTCGGAGGTGAGGCTCTCCTCGATCTGGGTCAGGTTCTGGGTCACTTTCACGGGCAGGAAGAAGATGATGGACATGCTCCCGCTCAAGGGCAGCTGGGCGATCTGAGGCACAGAGGAGGCGCTCCTCAGTTAGAGCTCACGGGAGTCACGGACACGCGTGCCCACGCACACGTAGGCACACGCACACACACACACACACACACAGCTGCCATGACTTCTGGAACTTAGGCAGGGATCGTCCCTTTTGTCACTCCCACTCATCAGAGTCAGCCTGACGATTCCCCAAAGCCATTCTCCGTGGGAGATGGCATGATAGTCCATCTACACGTATCCATCTCTGTGGGACTGTGGGCCAGTCACGTTGTTAAGTGCTGGGGATGCAAAAAAAAGGCAAAAGGGGCAGCTAGGTGGCTCAGAGATGGGAAGTCCTGGGTTCAAATGTGACCTCAGACATTGCCTAGCCCGGGCCTGGGCAAACTAGGTCCTGCGGGCCAGATGCAGCCCCCTGAAATGCTCTATCAGGACATTATTCCTAACCTGACGAATACAAGGAGTAGGATACAGTACAATGAAACTTGGAAAGAGTTGCCTTAGAAACAGACTGACAGAGAAGCATTTCCTTTCCTTTGGCCCCTCTAAAACGCTGCCCATCGCTGGCCTCGCCCTTACCACTCCTCTGCCTGGGAACCAGGATACTGTGTTGAGAAGACAGAAGGTGAGAGTTTTAAAAAGGCAAAAGACTGTTCCTGCCCTCGGGGAGCTCCTAGTCTAATGGAGGAGATGACTACAAACAGCTACGTCCCAACAAAGCACAGACAGAATAAACTGGAGACCAGCAGAGGGGCAGATGCTGGTGTGGAGCCAGCCTTGGTTCGATTCCCAGTTCTGCCGCTAGGAGACCTTGGAACGGGTCCCCTCTGACCTGGGAGGCTCCCTCCGGCTCTAAAATCTGTGACTTAACTCTGAGCCTGCGATTCCTTCTGCACAGACCCCTGAACCCCTTTCCCCGGCTGGTGCCACCGAGAAGTCTGGTTTTTCTTGGGGGAACAAGAAGTGAAATGGCCAACCGCTTCCTTACCACAAGCTGAAATGGGTACCTGGAAAGCAATTCTCCACTCAGACGACAGCGGTCCGGGGCTGCTGGGGTTGGATTCCCAGCTCTCGTCTCCCCCAAGGCCAAGCAGGCTAATTTAGGGTCAAACGCCAGCTGCCCCTTCTCACATCTAAAGACCTTCCTGGACACTCACCCCTCATTCAGCCTCATCCCATCAAAGTGCTCCGCTTGCTCTTTCCCCACGTGCTCCTCGCCAGGCTGGCCCCCGAGCCCGGCCTTCTCTCCTCCCCTGGCCTCACGGAACCTCGATGCCCTTCAGGGCCCAGCTCCAACGCCAGCTCCTACAGAAGGGCCTCCCCTGCTTCCCTTGCATTGGCTCTCCATCTCGTATTGGCCTTTGCACATATACGTCGCCTTCCTTAAGGGCAGGCAGCATCCTGTAGCCTCAGAACCTAGACGTGTCCCGCGGCCCTTAATCCGTACATGTAGATTCCCTAGAAGGCAGCACAGGGCACCGGCTAAGTCCCCGGGCCTGTCCTCCGCATCACAAGAGCTCCAGCTGCCTCGGCCCTTCTTTGCACGCGCCCCTGGGTGATCCCTCCCACTGGTGTGGGATCCTCTGGGGGCCTCTCCCTCTGTATGGATGGGGGGAAGCTTTCTAATGAAATGCCTTTTGCTTTCAGTGAATGTGCCCTCCAGTTGCCCTGGTCTATGAAAATACTTCACCCCAGGGCTCCTGTGCTTTGTTTTTTTCTTTTTAAAACTCTCACCTTCCATCTTGGAATCAATACTGTATATTGGCCCCAAGGCAGAAGAGTGGTAAGGGTGGGCAATGGGGGTCAAGTGACTTGCCCAGGGTCACCCAGCTGGGAAGTGTCTGAGGCCAGATTTGAACCCAGGACCTCCCGTCTCTAGGCCTGGCTCTCCATCCACTGAGCTACCCAGCTGCCCCCTGTGAAGAGTTTTGAAAGAGGGAAGGAATGAGGGTCCGACTGGGTAACTGGAGCTCAGACCTCTAAGTCCTCTAGAGGAATCCTGTTTGCCCCATGAGGTGTTGGATCAGAGCGCCAGGAAGAGAATCCCCAAAGGTGAAGGCCTGCAGGGAAGCCCTGGAGCAGCTGGGGTGCTCCTGTGGATGGGGAAATGGTCATTTTCCTTGCAGGAGGTGGGAAGGTAGCGGAATCGTTGTGCCTCAGCCTTTTGGTTGTCATTGGAAGGGCAGGATGGGGTCTGCAGGAGCTCTTTCCTGCCCTCAGCCTTGGAGTCAGGCTCAGAGAGGCTCAAAATGACTTTCTGGCCCTGCAGCGTTTGGTTCACACATCAAACATACTCGCTCCACCCGGGACGACCCATTCCGGAGCAGGCTGCAATGGGGGCCTTGCCAGCATGGGACTGGCCAGCCTCCACACACCAAGTGGTCTCTCTCTGCCTTCCCCAACCCAACCCAACCTCCCCCCCAGACAGACCTTGCAGTTGAGGTCAGAGTCCAGGCCGTAGCGAAGGATGGCCCTGGGGTCTGACATCATGGGGACCCTGACGGTCCTGCCTTCATCCAGGTGGAAATCCTGAAGGGAAGTCTTTCGGGAGTCAAACTTGGTCACCCACTGCCCTGGAAAGAGACACGAGACGGGGCTTTCAGCGGAGCAAGAAGAGCGGCACCTCGGGGTGTCAGACTAACTAAAGCAGTGGGTTCATCCTAGGCCTTAAGAAAACAAGGCTGTTGGAAATTGTCCCAGTTAAAGAAAACTTCAGCAAAAAAAAAATAAATAAATAAAAGATAGTAAACAGAATCCTTGCAAAACTGTGCAGCCCTGGAACATGTGGGCCAAAGCAGCTCATATAGGACATGAGAAACCCTTTTTTTAAGGAGCATTAGAAATAAAGAAGCTAACTTAACATTTTTATGTAAAAAAGAGCTAACCTGGAAAGACTATTGAATTCGATCCCTAAATTTTCTTTTTTTTTTTTTTAAGCCCTCACCTTCCATCTTAGAATCAATACTGCATATTGGTTCTAACAAAGAAGAGCGGTAAGGGCTAGGCAATAGGGGATTAAGTGACTTGACCAGGGTCACCCAGCTAAGAAGTGCCTGAAGCCAGCTTTGAACCCAGGACTTCCCATCTTTGAGCCTGACTCTAAATCCACTGAGCGGCCCAAGTGCCCCCCCACTCCAATTCCTTCATTTTCTGGATGAGAGAATGTTGGCTGGAAGAGATTATTAAGTGGTCTGCCCATATCGGGACAAGTTGGAAGTGTCAGAAAGAGGAAGCAATCCCAGGACTGGAGAAGTCAGTGGTCCTCCTGTACCACCTTGCCTTTCCTCTAATACATATTTCTGTGGTAGTCTGGGAGGAGAGGAGATAGGCAGGAAAGTCTTTGGTTTCCCCCTTTTTGGGGGGTGGGAGAGGGTAGAGAACCCTTTTATAAAACTAGTCTACAGGCATGAGCATTTTGAATGATGGGGTTTTAGAACCTGAAGGGACTCGGACGTCATCCTCACATCCAAAGTAGGGTAGTGCTTGGACCCCTCGACCAGAAGTCAGGAAGACGCAGGCCTGAATTCCACCACAGATACTTACTTAGACACGTCATTCTCTCTGGGCTTCAGATTCCTTGCTGGTCAAAAGGGGGGGCACTAGAGGGCAGCAAGGTGGCTCAGTGGATTGAGAGCCAAGCTTAGTGTTGGGGGGGTCCTGGATTCAAATGTGACCTGAGACACTTCGTAGCTATTATGGCCCTGGGCAAGTCACTTAATCCTGCTTGCCTCCGTTTCCTCATCTACCAAATGAGCTGGAGAAGGAAATAGCAAAATGCTCCACTATCTTTGCCAAGAAAACCCCAAATGGGATCCCAAAGTCAGACATGACTGAAACAAACTCAACAACGATAAAAGAATGCTTGTTGGCTTAAATGGACTCTATTACTGAAGCTCAGAGAGGGGGAATCAATTAGTCAATAAATATGTGTTAAGTCCCTACTAGGTGCCAGGCACTATATTTAACACAAGGCTACACAGTAGGGCAAAAGGTGGTCCCTGCCTTCAAGGATCTCACAGTCAAATGGGGAGACAGTGTGGAAACAGCAATGGGCCAACGTGATGGGTACAGGATAAACAGGAAATAATGGAGGGAGGGCACCAGGAGAGGCTGGCACCAGCTTCTAGTCCAAGCCCAAAGAGCCATGCCCTCAGTCAAATAACCAATGACTAGGAATGCTGGGAGGAGAACCTCAGCACCAATTTGCTTTGAAATGCTAATCCTGCATCTCCCACTCACTGCTCCCAGGCCTCCAAGGAATCTGGAACTAATATGCATTCCACAGAGTCAGTGCTTGAAGCAAGGGCGCCATCCAGCTGCTTCTTAGAGCCTCCTGGAACAAGCCCTGCTCCTCACTGGCACAGGGACAGCAGCCCAGAACACCCAGAATCCTTGCCAGCCACATGGCATCCCGGCCCACTTAAAGCCTGGACCCGGATGGCTCGCCCCTAACCCTCACCCACAAGAAAAGACTCAACCGGAACTTTCAGGTGGTCTAGGGCAGCTTTTGCCCAAGACTATTGGGACATGCCTGAAGGCATTTCCTGTGCCCACTACCACTGGTTGGCAGGAAGGCTGGTAACATCTCTCCCTGATAAATATAGAGATATATGTATATATGAGGAGGGTGGAGAAGAAAGAGAGGGAAGATGGGGGGTGGGGGAAGGGAGAAAGAGAGGGAGAGGAGAGAAGGGGGGAGAGAAAGAAGAGGGAGAGGGAAAGAGAGAGGTAGAAAGAGACAGAGAAGGGAGGAAAGGGAGGGGGGAAAGAAAGAGGAGGGAGAGGGAAAGAGAAAGGAGAGGTAGAAAGAGACAGGAAAAGGAGGGGAGAGGGAAAGAGAAAGGAG